>NC_061110.1:11570217-11615561 GCF_015104395.2 Macrobrachium nipponense | reverse complement strand
CCTTCACCTTGGAATTCTTGAGCATTTGAACTTGAAGATCTCTGAGGATGTTGTTATCCTCGAATCCTGCCCCAGAGATCTTCTCCGCTCAAATTGCTACACAGGAAGAGTGAGAAAAGGACTATTCTACTTACGAGAACAGAGGAGAAAGGCTTCTGCAATCCTCAGGAATCCCAAAAGGAAATCGCCCTTCAAGACACGAAGGAAGGAAGACGAGGGACGAACGAACACACTGTCTCCGTCTGTCTTCAAGGAAGGAAGGAAGACTTCGAAATCCACAAGAGAAGAATCGAAGCTTCCGTCAGCTTCTCTAAGCAACCATCAGCATCAAGCGTCTTTGACTCAGCCTCTCGACAACAGGGTCTGCCGTCAAGGGCTAAGAGAAAGTGGATGAAGATTGCATGAAGGTCTGCAAAGGACGTCACAAGGAGACGAGGACCAAAAGGATTGGATACAGAACTACTACAGAGGAAGAGTGAGAATAGGACTACTTACGAGAACAGAAGAGAAAGGCTTCCCAAATCCTCAAGAATCCCAAAATGAACTCGCTCTTCAAGACACACGGGGAGGAGGACGAAGGACGAACGAACACACAGTCTCCGTCTGCCTCCAATGAAGGAGAAAGACTTCGAAAGAATCTGAAGCCACTCTTGCAGAGCTGTGGCTCCGTCGAATACAGCCACAGAGATCTTCACTGCTCAAATTGCTATAGAATCCCAATTGCTTCCGTCTATCTCCAAGGAAGGAAGAAGACTTCGAAATCCACAAGAAAAGGATCGAAGCTTCCGTCAGCTTCTCAAACCAACCATCTGCAAAGGACGGCACAGGAGACGAGGACCAAAAGGAGGACTGGACACAGGAAGAAGGACTGGACACAGAAAGAAGACTGGACACAGAAAGAAGACTGGACACAGGAAGAAGGAGAACTGGAACACAGAAAGAAGAGGGCTGGACACATAAAGAAGACTGGACACAACAGAAAGAGATTGGACACAGAAGAAGACTGGATACAGGCCAGAAGGGACTGGACTACAGGAAAGAAGACTGGACACATAAAGAAAGACTAGATGGACACGGAAGAAGACTGGACACAGAAAGAAGACTAGATACAGGAAGAAGGACTGGGACACAGAAAAGAACGACTAGGATACAGCAAAGAAGACTAGATACAGGAAGAAGACAGGACCACAGAAAATTAAGACTAGATACAGAAAAGAAGACTAGATACAGAAAGAAGATTGGACACAGGAAAGAAGGGACTGGACACATAAAAAAGAATAAGACACAGAGAAGACTGGACAGATAAAGAAGACTAGATACGGAAGAAGACGGGTACCGGAAGAAGACTGGACACAGAAAGAAGACTGGACACATAAAGAAGAATAGATACAGGAAGAAGACTGGACACAGAAAGAAGACTGGACACAAAGAACTAGATACAGGAAGAAGACTAGAGACTACAGAAAGAAGACTAGATACAGGAAGAAGACTAGGACACAGAAAGAAGATGGACAGGAGAAGAACTAGGGAAATGGATACAGGAAGAAGATAGGACACAGAAGAAGATTGGACACAGGAAGAAGACTGGAATACAGGAACAAGATGGACACAGAAAGGAAGACTGGACACATAAAGAAGACTAGATACAGGAAGAAGACGGATACAGGAAGAAGACTGGACACAAAGAAAGAAGACGGACACTAAAGAAGACTAGATACAGGAAGAAGACTAGACACATAAAGAAGACTAGACATAAAGAAAGATAGGACACATAAAGAAGACTAGATACAGGAAGAAGGGACTAGATACAGGAAGAAGACTGGACACAGAAAGAAGACTGGACACAAGGAGGAGACCAAAAAGCGGAAAATAGATGAGATAGAGAGAAACAAGAAAACCACAGTGAAGTCAAACGGAAGGAGAGCAAGACAATTGATTAAACAAATCAGATAAAAAAAATCAGATAGAGAGAGAGAGAGAGAGAGGAAAAAAATTTTACCAAACTAACTGCTCCAAACCATTTAATCGAGAGAGAGAGAGAGAGAAAGAAATTCTACCAAACTTCTGTTTCAAACTCTTTAATCGAAAGAAAGAGAGAGAGAGAGAAAATTTTTTTACCAAACTTGTTTTCAACTCTTTAATTGAGAGAGAGAGAGAGAGAGAGAGGAATTCTACCAAACTTCTGTTTCAACTCTTTAATCGAGAGAGAGGAGAGAGAAATTCTACCAAACTTCCGTTTCAACTCTTTAATCGAAAGAGAGAGAGAGAGAGAGAATTCCAATTAAATGAAGGCATAAAGAAAGCCCCCCCCCCCTTTTTTTAATATTATACAAAAAATACTCAAAAAAAGTCTAATACAATACTTAGGCTGAAAATAAAAAATATCAATTGTTATTGTAAATCAAATTCGTCCATAATTACATCACGAGTTAAAAACTCTACAAATATTGCAATTAGAGTTTGGTTTAAGTTTAGTAATAAAGCACTTAACTTCATTCGCACTTTCCTTTAATGACTGAACGAGCGCAATTCGAGCAGATAATTCAGCATATATGGCTGCATTTTCTTTAGACGACTAAAAGGACGCACTTGGCATAGTTACTCAATGACTATTGTTTACTTTTTCCTTTCACAAAAGCATGGAGGCAGTGGTGAACCTTGACCCGAACCCTGTTCTAGTTTTTTCTTTCTTTTCCTTAGGGAATAAAGTAATATATATATATATATATATATATATATATATATATATATATATATATATATATATACATATACATATATATAAATATATATACTATATTTACGTGTGTAGATAAATAATTATATACTATAATATATATATGTATATATATACATATACATTATATATATCATAGATATATATATATATATATATATATATATATATATATATATGTATATACATATATATATATATATATATATATATTATATATATATATATAGAAAATATATATATATAAATGTATATACCTATTTACGTGTAGAATAAATAATTATATACTACATATTTTTATACGTATATAATTACTATATATATATATATATATATTTAATATATATATATATTATATTATATATTAACTATATACATATATATCGATATATATAAGATATATCTAATATTAATGTATGTAATTTATATACATATATATATAATTATATATCTATATTAACTTTAAAAATCTACTTATTCATTACATCTCCTAGTAAGATACATTCTTTAGGTGTCCTTCAGAACAGGACCAGACACTCCTGAAACAAAACACAGACAGACAAATAGACAGACAGGTAGACAGACTTACCGTCACTCAAATAGAGACCAATAGAACCAAGAACATAACCTTCCGCCCCCAACTCCCCCCAGCCCCCCACAAGTTAAATAAAAGATAAGGACGCTGCATATTTGATGGGCGAGACCCCAGTTGAGGTCGGGTCGACCTCATAAACCTACGTTTTATTGGGGCTTTGGGCTAAGTGTCGAACCCATGTCTGCTCTTCACGAGTTTTATTTCATTATTTCCTCTCTTTTTTCAGAGAGAGAGAGAGAGACGCCTTCAGACGGGGCACTCCCCAAACGATTAATGATCTGGCATGGCCAATTAACTTATAATAATACTAATGAAGTGTCTTAATGTCTCCCCAGTGTCTTTTGAATGTCTCCACAAACAGTATACAGTAAGTCTCTAGTCACCCTCCACCCCCACCCCCAACCCCCACCTCCACCCCTTACCTCATAAAGGTGTCAACGTACAGACGGCCAACGAAGAATTGGCGTAGTTTCTTAATTCATTATTCGTTAAGGAAATATTGCCGTACGCAGGTGCCAGATTATTTCGTAACAATAAATAACATTTCCTTTCAAAGGTGCTATACTTGAAATAAATTACATTAGAATTGAGTAGACTTATTCAACGTATTAAAGATAATTATTTTGCAAAGTAAGGAAAATAATATACCGATGGGTCCACGATTTCTAATTTTATTCTCAACTCTAGCTTCGTGACAGCATACCGAAGATTTTGAAGTTCTTTTGCTGCCACTCGAGTCTTTACTCAACGTATCGTACTGCACTGGGGTGTTGTCATTTCGTCTCTACAACCGATAAATAATACATCAAGGTGTTAACATTCTTTGAAAACGATGTTTAATTAAACTAATTTTGTCCTTTGATCAATAAAATAATTTGCATGACACATTTAGTGGGCCTAAATTGGAAACTTCTTTGAATTTTTCCCACATGATTAGCCTAGGCCTATACTCTCTCGGATACGTAATATTAATGAATATTTAAATCGACAATAATATATATATATATATATATATATATAATTCTGCTTTATTTGACTATTCCCGTTTATTCTTGTTTTATAGCCATGTTCGCCTTTGGGTTCTTTATCCTTTTCAAATGCGTTAACATAATTAACTCTGACCTTGCTATTCAAAGTCAAAAAGCAATCATAAAAAATCAAACGAATATAATTCAGTCTATTTTTTATCGAATTCCTTGCATATCATCCTGTTTCATTTGAACGCGTTGGAGAGCTGTGGGAGTCAAAACTGACGAATACATTAAGAAAGGCTAACTTTCTGTAAAGCTTTCTTAGGTTGATCTTTCTGTAGCTATTCATTTCTTCTAAATAGAAATTAATTCAAATTAATTTCACATGTATACCTAGACCTACTACCATAAGCATATTATAAGTAGCTGAAAGGATAAGAAATATGAAAGGTGACGTTCTATTTTGTGGAATGAAAGATAGTTTCTTTGAACAGAAAATATTTTATAAACATGCATTTTAAGGCGTCCGTTGTCGGTGCGGGCAATTTTAAAATAACCGTTATCATTAGTGATGCTTTCAGGCGTTGGAGTTCGTAGTGAGAAGTCGGATCGAGTCGCCTGAGATGTAGAAGAGAGCGGAGGTGGCGTATAGGAGTTGATGGAAGGATTAGGCCTATATTAATAAGTATCTCCCAATAAAATGTATTCTTTAGGTTTTGAAGAAAAAAAAAAAAAAATGCATGCATCATTGAAACTGTTTCCCTCCCTATCCGTGGTATTCACTGGCCACCGATAAAAAACAAAACAAAAAGAGTAAGCCTAACTGAATCTCTCATCCATCAAAGATAAGTTTGCCTATTCATTAGACTTATTCATTAGACAACTATCAAAGATTTCAAGTGTAGATTTAAATACCTCTTCCTCTCCATCTAAAGTATTCATCAGGCACCTGTCATAAGCGTAGACCTAGTCATGATTCCTGGTTCAGTAATGTCGTGAAGAGGCACTAGAATTCAAAATTCACAAATGAATGTTGCTCAGCAACATTTACACTATTGTATTGTCTTGCTCTCTTGTGGTGCTTCGAGGTGTTCCACCTCTAGGCCCATGTTCTAAATTTTCCCGTTCTTTAAATAATTTGATTTTTCTATGTATGATTCTCTCCGGTTTATTAAGCTTTCTTGATATCTCTCCAACAGGAACTTGCACTGAATGCAGTGCAATAATTGTCTCTCGCTCATCTAGGGATGTTTCTTAGACCGATTAATGACACATTGACATTAGATTCCCATGCACATAACATCAAAAGCAATAGAGTGAGGTCGCCTGGTTCACACTGTTAGGATGTTTTTTTTCTTTTTGGTTTTAAATTTGATAGCATTTTGTGAGATTCCAATGTTTTCTGTAAAATTTAACAAATGGAAAAGTTCAACTACTTTCAACTTAATATTGAAATGATAATTTAAGGACTATGTTTATGCGATACTACTAGTGATAGGTGTCTCCTATCTATTTGGTAATGTATATCTATGGTTGTGATATGACGTTTTTTATCACTTCGTTTCGTTCACGTCAATTTTGCTATATGGAAAATAGTTTTGCATAATAACATAACATAATGTTCTAAAGATATCAGTGACTGTTTTTAACGTCATTACATATGATTTCTTCCATCTTTGAAAAGAAAAATAGATAAATAAGGCATGAATCGTGCGTCAGGCAGGTGAACGAAAAATTATGAAACTCTGCCACGAGTTTTTTG
The DNA here is from genome assembly GCF_015104395.2 of Macrobrachium nipponense. NCBI lineage: Eukaryota > Metazoa > Arthropoda > Malacostraca > Decapoda > Palaemonidae > Macrobrachium > Macrobrachium nipponense. Next base: position 11,609,496 of record NC_061110.1, on the reverse strand, counting down.
GCCGACAGTACATCGTTTCTTACTGAAGTGTGAAAATGGTATTAGAATTATGAGATTTCGGCGTGTTCCATTTGGTAACACTGCTAGCCCCTTTTTATTAAATGCTACAATTCTATTATCATCTGAACAGTGTAAAATGACTGAGGTAATACAAGAGTTTAAAGGAAAATATGTATGTAGATAATTGGTTGAGTGGTGCTGACAGCTTTAATGAAGCTTATGCCAAGTTCAGGGAGGCTCGTAAGGTTTTATCTCTGGCAGGTATGCCTTTGACCAAATGGGTCTCTAATAGCAAATTAGTGACTTCTAGATTTAATGATAGAATTTATCTTGTTAAAGATGATGAAGCTACTAGTGTGTTAAGATTGCATTGATATAACAATTCTGATACATTTTCCTTTCATGGAATTGAACTAAGCTCCAAGGTAGAGCTGGAGTTGACCAAACGATCAGTTTTGAGTCTTATTGCTAAATTATTTGATCCTCTGGGTCTTATAAGTCCCTTTGTAATGTATGGTAAAATACTCTTTCAGGACATTTGGAGATTGGGTCTTCTTTGGAATGATTTGTTACCTCTGGAACTGCAGGTTAAGTTTCAGAAGTGGGTCGAGAGTGCTAAATTTCTGAAATCTTGGAATGTTAATAGGTGCTATTTTCCCGATACTTTCATGGGCAGGTCTTTGTAAAATTGAATTACATGCCTTTGGAGATGCTTCCACAAAGGGGTACGGTGCTTGTGTATATATACGAACCTGCTCTCAGGATGGTTCTTATAAGGTGTCATTGGTGGCATCCAGATCTAGAGTAGCACCTATCAAGACAGTAACTCTTCCTAGACTGGAATTAATGGGGAGTTTATTATGTTCAAGGTTAGTAGTTTTTAAAGAATGCTCTAAGTTTGGGTAATGATACCTCCCTCATATGTTGGACTGATTCTAAGATAGCACTTGCTTGGATTCAAGGAGACCCTTGTAAATGGAAACCCTTTGTAGCTAACAGAGTTACTGAAATCCAAAGTATAACTCCACCTAGCTGTTGGCATCATTGTTCAGGAATTGACAACCCTTCTGATTTGATATCCAGGGGGATGTTAGGTGATCAGCTTTCGGCTAACAGTTTTATGAGTAAATGGTCCCTCCTGGCATATGAACCTTTGTATTTTTGTCATGAAGGTAAAAACTTGTTTTCTACTATGGAAGAAGCTAATTGTAAGGAAGATATGACTTGTGTTGCTCTCAGTTTAGACACATCTTTGTTTGAATTTGATAGATGGAGTCACTTTAGTAAAGCTCAGCATGTAATGGCTTGGGTTTTGAGATTTGTACATAACTGTAAAATGCATGTAATTAAATGTTTGGGAACTTCAGGCCCACTGACTTCAGATGAATTAGAGAAGGCCAAAACTAAAATGAATCCATGCCTGAATCCCCTCTTGAGAAATCTAAGTCTGTATTCCCTCTTGAGTACTCTGTTGAGAATCGCACCCGATCCCGATCGGGCAGGATAACTAAGGTCCTAAGAAACTAGATTTGTGATCATATAGGTTTGTATCTAGATTCACTGTGTTTATTTCAAGATTTGTAAGTCCATTTTGCTATGAATAACATTTATCCTAATTTACTGTTTATTTTTGTCTCTTAGCAAACATCAGTTTGAGTTACTGCCACAGAATCTATTGAAATTACTGTTAAATTTTAACTTCCTAATTGAGTGAAATTCCAGTGTAACTTACTGTATGCTATTGGACTGTACCTTGTTCATTATTATGTTTTCTTGATAGGAGTTATGACTCCTATGGTGGGGAGAATGTTGGAATTAACTTTGTGAAAGGCTTTTACTTGTTTATTTAGTTGAATATGCCATTTAATTGCTGTTTCAACGTTTTCTTTATTGTCATTTGAATTATGAGTTTTATCAAATAATCTAAGTTTATTGAAACACTGCATTTATTATTAATTGTATTGTATTGCTTTAATTTGAGTGATTTGCCTTTGTAATTGTTGAGTAAGAAATTTGAGGATAAGTGATTGTTACAGTTTTGTGATCCTGTAAGATTTTCCGATGACTTCTTGTCATCGTTTGTTGTAAGAATTTAAACAGAATACAGTTAGAAACAGCGGCGTCACCACCCGGCTTTCCTTTCTCAACCCTTCTTGGATGTTGTTAGTCATATATTAAGAAAAAAGAGAAAAGAAACCGACGAAGGATCAGAAGAAAAGTTGCTCGAGTTGGTTGGATACTGGTCTAGTCGTCTTCAGGAGTGGACGACCGAGTTATCTCGACGTTGAGCAGACTTCAGAGAAGAAAATGTCCTGCTAGAGGTTTTGGGGAGTTCTTGACTTTCAGGTATCAAGAGTAGACTATTTTTTGCAATACAGAGTCAAGAGGATGTCTGCAATCACCGTTTTCCTTTTGTGAAGCCATCGCTTCGAGTCTCTAAACTAAGCAGCAAGTATTTTAATTACCTCACTGTTCCCCCGTTCATGCAGTGTAAGATTCTATTTTTTTATGTAAATAGGATATACCATTCTGCATTTACCTTTGTTAGTAAGCTTGTAAATAAACCTTTGTTAGTAAGCTTGTAAATAAACCTTTGTTGTGTTAGTGTTTCTTTCTATATTCGTATCCCCAGTTTCAACTTTTGGTGTTGAAATATTTTTTTTTTATTTATTTCATATCGAACCTGAAGCGGACTCTCTCAGAGGCCCTAACATTGTGGCAACATTTGGCCAGTATATTTCGACACCATAACAAAATTGAAAACAGGGAGAATATAGAGTGAGATGGTGAAAGAGTTTATTGAGTCAGGCAAGCTTCTGGGTCTAGAGGGGAATGATCTCCGTGAATATGTTGAGAAGAAAGAAAGAGAAAGTATGAGAGAGATGAAAGAGCGGCTGAGAGAGAGGAAGAGCAGCTGAGAGGGAAGTGCAGCAAGCGAGAGAATCAATGAAATGCAGGAGGAGAGAAAAGCATGAAAATGCAGCAAGCAAGAGAGAAGAAGCAATGAAAATGCAGCAAGACGAGAGAAATGTTGGTAATGCAGCAGGAAGAGAGGAGAAAAAGAAAAAGCGTATGCATGAGCATGAAGAAAGAGAAAAGGTACGTATGCATGAGCAGGAAGAGAGAGAGAAAGAGCGTATGCATGAGTTGGAAATTGCTCGGTTAAGGGAAAGTACTTGTAACAGTCGGTCAGGCGAGGACGAAAACGAAGCTGATACGTTAGGTATGAGTGCAGTGCTAAAATTAGTACCAAAGTTTGATGAAGAGGATGTTACTACATATTTCATGTGTTTGAGAAGTTAATGGAACGAGTAGGTTCTCCTAAAGAACGTGGACTTTATATTTGGCAGTCAGTCTTGAGTGGTAGGGCGCTTACTGTGTATAGTTGCATGTCTAAGGAGGAATGTGATAATTACGATATCGTGAACGAAACTGAAAGTCAGGTAGTGAAGGAGGAATCACAGAAAAATTAGTGGTTCCTAGGAAGCTTCGTGAGCTAGTTTTGAAGTTAGCATATGATGAGCAAGGACATTTGGGAGTAAATAAAACTTTCAAATGGATTAGTAGGGCGTACTTTTGGCCAAAGATGAAAAATGACGTGAAGAGGTATGCTTTAAGCTGTTGTGAGGACCAGAGATTAAGACAGGTAGCTGGGTACTTGATAATTTATTTACAGACAAACTGGGTTGACATAGACAGGTGCGGACGGATATGTAGTGCAGTCTCGCACCGCAAACAGAAATGATTCCGAGACGGTAAATTTGTGTTTTCTTACAGACATCATTTAGATATAATAAAGCGTACTATAATGGAATTGCAAGTGTTATACATCAGCAAAAAAGGCCGCGGAACGCTCTATCGGATGGAAGTAAGGACAACGCGACTTGATGATTGGTTACAATGAAAATAGGGAAAAAGTGTTGTCCTTACAAATACTCCACCCCAAGACAATGATTATGGAGTAATTATTGGATGACAAATTACATGACAATCTTGGAGGCAGGGGGCGACCCCCGTGTCGTTGTGGCACTTGATGTGGGGCGTCCTCGAGTATAGTCCTTCGGTTTTGCTGATCGACAGGATGCCTCCCCTGGCGGTAGCCTGGGGGGTTCTACTGTATGCCGGGCGACCCAAGACTGCGAGAGAGAGCTGCATTGTGTGTGGTGGGGACGGGCCGTGGGAATCCCCAGGTGCGGCAGCGGCGTCCTGCGGGCAGAGCGGAACCACAGGTGAGGCAGCGCGTCAGCAGGTCGAGGAAAAACCCACAGGTAGCGGCGTCGGCAGGCAGGGGAGGCCCACAGGCGTGGCGGCGGTGGTTCGGTAGGCCGAGGAGGACTGCAGGCGGCGGTGTCAGAAGGGTGAGTAGGTTCACAGGTGTAGCATCGACGTCAGGAAGGCCGAGCGAGCCCCAGGAATAACGGCAGTGTCGAGGGTTTGAAGAGGCCCACAGGCAGCGACGTCAGGGGGCCGAGCAGGCCCACGTGTGCGGCCGCGACATCGGGTGGGTAAAGCAGGTCCCTCGGTGTAGTAAAGGCGTCGGCTGGCAGGGGAGGCCCACAGGCGGCGACGTCGGAATGGGGTAAAGCACGTCCCTGGCTTATAGCAGCAGTGTCGGTCAGGCAGGGGAAGCCCACAGGCAGCGACCGTCGGGTGGGTAAAGCACGTCCCTGGTCTTATAGCAGCAGTGTCGGCAGGCAGGGCAAGCCCACAGGCAGGCGACGTCGGGTGGGTAAAGCACGTCCCTGGCTTATAGCAGCAGTGTCGGCAGGCAAGGGGAAGCCCACAGGCAGCGACGTCGGGTGGTAAAGCACATCCAGGTAGCAGCGGCGCCGGCAGGCAGGGGATTTCGTCTGGGGACTCGCAGATGCGGCAATGGCGCCAGGGGAAAAACCGAGGAGGCTCGCAGTTGCGGCGGGTTGAGAAGATATCTGGCGTCCCCCGGGTGAGACAAAGGAGGCCGCGACGTCGGATGGAAGTTTCTGAACCGCCGCCTGAATTTTGTGTTGGGTGACCAGCACCCAGCTACCCGTCCTCAAAATAAACGCCAAAACACGCTGGGAAGCAGTGCCGTGATTAGTCCGTTAATGGCGTTGGTCGTCCTCGCAGTGGAGTTTTCAGAGACCTAAACTGTGGCGCCGTATTGAGTCCGTTAAAGGTTCTCTGAAGGTGAGCGGCCGTATTTAGTCTGTTAAAGGCTGGGCCTAAACCGCTTGTGTCACCAACTCCGGGAGGTCACCAGTTGTGAGGACCAGAGATTAAGACAGGTAGCTGGGTACTGATAATTTATTTACAGACAAAACTGGGTTGACATAGACAGGTGCGGACGGATATGTAGTGCAGTCTCGCACCGCAAACAGAAATGACTCCGAGACGGTAAATTTGTGTTTTCTTACGACATTCATTTAGATATAATAAGCGTACATATAATGGAATTGCAAGTGTTATACATCAGCAAAAAGGCCGCGGAACGCTCTATCGGATGGAAGTAAGGACAACGCGACTTGATGATTGGTTACAATGAAAATAGGGAAAAAGTGTTGTCCTCACAAATACTCCCCCCAAGACAATGATTATGGAGTAATTATTGGATGACAAATTACATGACAATCTTGGAGGCAGGGGGCGACCCCGTGTCGTTGTGGCACTTGATGTGGGGCGTCCTCGAGCATAGTCCTTCGGTTTTGCTGATCGACAGGATGCCTCCCCTGGCGGTAGCCTGGGGGTTCTACTGTATGCCGGGCGACCAAGACTGCGGAGAGAGAGCTGCATTGTGTGTGGTGGGGACGGGCCGTGGGAATCCCCAGGTGCGGCAGCAGCGTCCTGCGGGCAGAGCGGAACCACAGGTGAGCAGCGGCGTCAGCAGGTCGAGAAAAAACCCACAGGTAGCAGCGTCGGCAGGCAGGGGAGGCCCACAGGCGTGGCAGCGGTGTCGGTAGGCCGAGGAGGACTGCAGGCGGCGGTCGTCAGAAGGGTGAGCAGGTTCACAGGTGTAGCATCGACGTCAGGAAGGCCGAGCGAGCCCCAGGAATAACGGCAGCATCGAGGGTTTGAAGAGGCCCACAGGCAGCGACGTCAGGGGGCCGCCGAGGCAGGGCCCAATAGGTGGTAGCAGGGCCGCGACATCGGGGTGGGTAAAGCAGGTCCCTCGGATTGGTAGCAAGCAACGGCGTCGGCAGGCAGGGGTGAGGCCCACAGGCGGCGACGTCTGGGTGGGGTAAAGCATCGTCCCTGGCTTATAGCAGCAGTGTCGGCAGGCAATGGGGAAAAGCCCACAGGCAGCGACGTCGGGTGGGTTGTTAAAGCAACGTCCCTGGCTTATAGCAGCAGTGATCGGCAGGCAGGGGGAAGCCCCACATGGCAGCGAAGCCGGGTGGGGTTTAAAGCACGTCCCTGGGCTTATAGCAGCAGTGCGGCATGGCAGGGGAAGCCCACAGGCAGCGATGTCGGGTGGGTAAAGCACATCCCTGGGTGTAGCAGCAGCGCCGGCAGGCAGGGGATTTCGTCTGGGACTCGCAGATGCGGCAATGGCGCCGGGGGAAAAACCGAGGAGGCTCGCAGTTGCGGCGGGTCGAGAAGATATCTGGCGTCCCCCGGGTGAGACAAAGGAGGCCGCGACGTCGGATGGAAGTTTCTGAACCGCCGCCTGAATTTTGTGTTGGGTGACCAGCACCCAGCTACCCGTCCTCGAAATAAACGCCAAAACACGCTGGGAAGCAGTGCCGTGATTAGTCCGTTAATGGCGTTGGTCGTCCTCGCAGTGGAGTTTTCAGAGACCTAAACTGTGGCGCCGTACTGAGTCCGTTAAAGGTTCTCTGAAGGTGAGCGGCCGTATTTAGTCCGTTAAAGGCTGGGCCTAAACCGCTTGTGTCACCAACTCCGGGAGGTCACCAGTTGTGAGGACCAGAGATTAAGACAGGTAGCTGGGTACTGATAATTTATTTACAGACAAACTGGGTTGACATAGACAGGTGCGGACGGATATGTAGTGCAGTCTCGCACCGCAAACAGAAATGACTCCGAGACGGTAAATTTGTGTTTTCTTACAGACATTCATTTAGATATAATAAAGCATACATATAATGGAATTGCAAGTGTTATACATCAGCGAAAAGGCCGCGGAACGCTCTATCGGATGGAAGTAAGGACAACGCGACTTTGATGATTGGTTACAATGAAAATAGGGAAAATGTGTTTGTCCTTACACTGTCATGAATATCAGATTGCCGGGAAACCGATTCGAGTAATTCCCAGAGTTCCGTTTTGTAATATTCCTTCAGTAGGTGAATCTTTTTGAGAATGTATTTATAAATATGTTCGGAACTTTGCCTAGAAGTAAGGGTAGAGATGATTGCATAACTAATCTTGAGTATTATAAAAACAGAGGAGAACGGAAGCCCAAACGGAAGTCAAGGGGGGACTGAAGGAAAACATGATCTTAGAGCAAAAGAGAGAAGTTTGTGTGTAAGAGATAAAGTTTTTAGTACTAGTCTCGAGAGAAAGTCCCTTTTTACCTTATAAGGTCGAAGGTCCTTTTTCAGTGATAGAGGAGAGGGGAAATATATCATAAAATTAATGTGGGTAAGAGTAGAGCAAAGGCACTGAATGTAAATTTGCTCCAGAATTATAAAGAACACCCTGTACCTTGGCCGCCGCCCGTGCCCTTGGTAACTGTGTCCCAGAAAGAGAAATTAGTTTTGAGAAAGACAGAGGTGTCTTAGTCTTTCAAAGTTTTCAGCAGAGTTCAGAAAAACGGAAAAAGTAAGAGAGAGGGATAATGTCATAGCAGATAGCCTCTCTAGAGTTTTCAGAATGAGTAGCCTAATGGACCATTTTCTGTTTTGGGCACGAGTGGTTGAGTGAATGAAAAAAGTATGAAAGCTTTATGCAGAATTGTTTCCCCGCTGTTTAATTCTTGTTTCTCTTGAAAAAAAATAAAATCAGTTGATTTCATTTTTTTTTCTCTCTCTTTTGGGGGGGCGTGTGATGGTAATTGCTTCATAGCAAAGAAAGTTAAAGGAAAGGAAAACGCATTTTCGAGAAGTTCGGCAGCAAGGAGGCTTTCGCGCCCGTGTTAGAGGCGCCTGTTTTCGCGGTTGTTCTGGAATCGTCGGGCGTGTTGTGGAGCGCAACACGCGCCTAAGTGGCGGGAGAAATGCAGCGAAATATGATGCAATATTCCGTCGAGAGTCTTCTAAGAAGTTCTAGTAATCTCGAGAGCCTGTGACATTCGCCGTAGGCTCCGTCCCTAGAGTGCCGTATAAATACGATGGTCGAAGTTGGAGAAAGAGAGATCGTAAGAGAGAAAGATCACCAGTTAGTCACAGAGAGATATCCTCAGTAAGAGCCACAGATCAGATTATCAGTGAGAGATCAGCAGCAGCAGACATCATCCGAGAAAGATAAGAGAAAAGGAACCGACGAAGGATCACTAGTTGTCTTCAGGAGTAGACAACCGAGTTATCTCGACGTTGAGGCGGTTGAGCAGATTCAGAGAAGAAAATGTCTGCTAGCCAGGTTTTGGAGAGTTCCTGACTTTCAAGTTATCAAGAGTAGACTATTTTCTGCAATACAGAGTCAAGAGGATGTCTGCAATCACCGTTTTCCTTTTGTGAAGCCATTGCTTCGTCTCTAAACTAGGCAGCAAGTATTTTAATTACCTCACTGTTCCCCCGTTCATGCAGTGTAAGATTCTATTTTTTTATGTAAATAGGATATACCATTCTGCATTTACCTTTGTTAGTAAGCTTGTACATAAACCTTTGTTGTGTTAGTGTTTCTTTCTATATTCGTATCCCCAGTTTCAACTGTTGGTGTCGAAATATATATTTTTTTATTTATTTCATATCGAACCTGAAGCGGACCTCTCTCAGAGGCCGTAACACATACAACAAAATTTTCACTTCTGATCCGCCTTTGTGAGGCCAGCGCAGTCTTCATCGGGCCATTCCTTGAAGATGGACAGCTCCTTCTGCAGTTTCTAGTTGTCCTCCTGTAGGCGTCTTTATTTCTCATGGAGGTTCTTCAGGTCGCACACCAATTTCTCCTTCGCTCCTCGCAGCTGTCCAACCTCATCTTCCAGCTGGTCGTTCCGTTCGCCCTGGACACAGGCCTTCCTCTCCAGCAATTCCAGGCGACGATTTCCTTCCTCTAGAAGTCAATGTCAGCTCGTTCCTCTTGAGTTTCGCCTCCTCAACTTCACACTGGAGTCCACACATTTTCTTCCAGAGGTCTTCCACTTCCCTCTGCAGGCAATGGAACCTCAACTCGAGGTCTTTCCTCTCGGATTCCCGCTTGAGGATCTTGTCTTTCAGCTGCCGTTTCTCCCTCTTCTCTTTATCGTTCCAGTTTCGAGCGAGGGGGCCTTGTCTTGCCAGGCTTGCTGTTGCAACACCTCCCAAGTGATCTGGTTAACACGAGTGTGTTCTTCCCTCCCTCCCGCCTTCTGTGTCTCTTCATAGCCTTCTGTGTGTTCTGTTGTAGCTGAAGAATTGTCCTGTCCAAGTTCACCCGCTGCTCTCTCTGGCACTGGATGGCGTCTCGCAAGCCCGCAATTCTCTCGTTCAGTTCCTTTTCCTTGGCCTGTTCAGCTCCATCATCATCAGTCAGGAGAGAAATTTCACCAGCGAATAGGCAGCCACACCAAACAAGATGGTTGATCTTCCGTATTTCGAACGACATCTGGACAACAAAGTCCCAAGAACAGCTGCAGCCAAGGCCAGGCCAGGCAAGGCCACATTCTCTTCAAACTGAAATCTATATCTGAAGTATCCAGTTCATATACTCTCCTCTTTCTCTCTCGATTTTTCGTTGATTTTCTATATTCCACGAGAGATTTTGATTTATCAAAATATAGCAGGAATGATTCCGAGAGATTTTTAATTGTCTGGTCTCTTGGTGTTATAAATTACTAAAATCAGTCTCTCTCAAGTTTGTAAGAACATTAAGGATTTTTGCAGTCCATATCTTTTTTTACTCTCTCTCTCTCTCTCTCTCTCTTCCCGTGCTGGTTTTTTTTTACCTCATTTCTATGGAAATGATTCGGATATTTTCCTTTATTTGCCCTTTTGTCTAATGAATTCTCTCTCTCTCTCTCTCTCTCTCTCTCTCTCTCTCTCTCTCTCTCTCTCTCTCTCTCATCTTGCCCGTAAGGTCTGCTATTCTTCCTTTGTTCCTTCATTAAGGGCTTGCATTCGATATAAGTTGAGAGAGAGAGACTATTTTTTATGTAGAAAAACGGTGTATTGGTATATTTACATACGACAGTGCATGTGAAATTACTCCGTTTGGAATAGGAAAGCTAATGTGTGCGTACCATTCTTCGCGTAAAGTATTTGGGAAGGTCAAAGTTTCAAAATTTCAATACAAACAGCAAAATCATTCAGACGTTGAATTCGATAAGTGCAATATGATTAATGTCCATCAGTTAAATATAAAAGACTGTGGATAACTATAATGTAGATAGTCTGAAACCTATTAAGAACTCAAGCCCGATTGTATCCTAAAGTTGGTCATGTTCCTGTTTTTCAGAAGGTCCGCACGGTGCCACTGACGTTACACAGTGAGGTTGAGAGGTCGCTGCAAGAGCTTGAAAAAAATAAGATTATAGAAAGAGTAGAATTCTCAGATTATGCCTCACCAACTGTTACTGTCAGGAAGCAGAATGGATCTATTAGGGTTTGTGGAGATTTTCGTAAAATAAATGAAATTCTTCATGAATCTAAATTCCCATTACCTAATATGTCAGAATTAATTTCCAATATGTCTGGATATAAGTATTATACCAGACTTGATCTCAAGAATGCTTATTTGCAAATGGAAGTTGCTCCAGAAGACCGTAAATATTTGGTAATTAACAAACATTTGGCTCTATATAGATATTTACGGTTACCATTTGGTATCCATTCTGCTCCTGCAATATTTCAGAAGTTCATTTCCCAATTGTTAGCTTCTTATGATTTTGCTTATCCATATCTGGATGATATCGGTATAGGTGGAACACTCACCCAGCTGAACATGATAAACGTGCAACTAGCAGAGAGAAGAGCCCCATTAACTGTCCTTGTTTTCATTCTGTTTCTTTGTTTAGTTTTAAAGAGGTTAACTTTACTGAACACTCGTTCGTATCCAGCATTAGAGTGACAAGCAAAGAGCAGTTAGAGCAAAATTGGCTACGTCCGAAAAACAACTCTTTTTGGGACACTTCTCCCCAGAACTTATCAGGTGACTCATTAACGAGATGTTCAAGTTCATGTTGCAATATAGGAAACATTCTCCATTGATCATCCAGCTTTTGAAGTAGTGAGTGGTCATCTGGGGGTACAATCAGGGGAAGCTCAGATGCAAGAGGGAATAAGGAGGGGATTCTTTCTCTGAATTCTGATGGGAGCATTTTCTGGACAGAGACATTTTAACTTTGACAGGACACCATCATTGAAATTACACCTCTTTTTTTTATTTATGTGCATGCCACAACAAGGAAACGTCTGCACCTCTGAAAAAACTCCTGCTGTTGAGCTTTCTTTTCCTGTATGGAGGGTTTTTTTAATCCCTGCATAACTTTAACTCCTGGGTACATTTGACTGTCACTCAGATGCCTGTCATGTCTTTCAGGATTTACGGTATTTATATCAGTTTTCATTACATAGATCTGTCCATAAATGAGGGAAGGAGGTCTCTGAATAGCATGGACACTTTATCATGGAGAACTGTCATTACTGCTTTATCTGACTGGAAAAACTGGTTGAACTCAGTAAACTTTGGAAGAACCCAGTCAAGGAACATGAAATATAACTACATGAAAGGATCATGAATGAATGAATGGGAATTTTCTGGCATCCTGACATCGAAGGTCATTGACGCCGAAGAAAGGATCATGAAGGGAGTTGATAATCAACTCTATTGCTAATAGTTTCTCAGTAAGCCACTTCGCGAAAAATAGCTTCAGTGCCTCCCACTGTTCCAATAACCTTTGAACCACGTTACAATTGGGGACAAGCGGCGTCAAGCCATGTACGGACTCTGAAATAATTTTTTTTTCTAGATATTAGCCTGTTTCATGGAGTTCACTGATCACTTATATTTTAAATTGTATATTTATTAACACCTTAGAATTATCGTACAAACCGTACGACAATGGAAAATGCTATCGTACTAAGGCCGTTTTTATCGTACATGTACGATAATTATCGTACGTGTGGCAACACAGCGTACTGGGAGCTGACTGACTCAACATTTCTTGTATATTAAAACAATATATATACAAACATCGTTAAATAAATCATTCAGTGGACTTTGGTGAAATGATATAAGCATATTACGCAATTATTCGGCAATAATAAAGTAAGATATTAGTTATTCAAAATATTTCTTAATGGTCTACTTTTTTATAACGCTTGGAAGAGGACATTCATGACAGCTATTGAGGATTAACGAAAACTTAACTAAAAGTAAAGTACAAAAACGGTAAATGAAAACTATTTTGTTCACTCGAAGATTTAACATTCAATATTACATAAGATATGAGGAATTATATAAAATTCATGTGAAACATAAGTTAAAATTTATTCTTATTTTCTTCAGTACTGAAAATTATTAAATGGCCAAATTAAAACAAAATATAAACAACACATAGCAATAGGCCTTTTTGCATTATATAACTATTGTCTAATATTTATCATTTTCAGTGTTTAGTATTATTTGTAAAAAATATTAACAAAATGTAATATTAATTATTTAAATGTATTTATTTGAAGTATAATGAATAATAACGAGGTGGTTTTAGTTAAAAATGCGTACCGCTAAAGGTATCTTGTTAAATATGTTTGGTAAAAGAGATGGTAAGACGATGTGTCAAAGTTGACGTAAGTCTAACAGTAAAACACTATGTAGTAATAAACTCGACCTTTAAACAGAAAACAACGCAGACGAGATATTTAAGAATAACACGTATTTATGATCATATTGTACAAAAATTTTAGACTTTACAAGTTGTCAATATCTTAGAATTTACTTGAAGTTGTTCTGTAAAAGCCGGGGGCAGACACCATTGAAAATGGTTAACAGAACAGAAGAGAATAACATTGAAAACGTCCCATTGCAGATGAGGTCAGTTAGCATAGAATCTATATCACTTAGGTATCAAATCATATCTATGGACATATAAAAATATATGGGTGAAGCAGATGGGCTTACAAATTATATAATCAAATTAAATGTCATATATACAATGGATCAGAATTATATATAGTAAATTTTCCAATTCAGCTTTATTATATTATTAAAAATTCATATTCAAACATGTACATATTAGGTATTTGAAATACTTTGTGGTTTCTTAGCATTGTCGTATTTGATTTTAGACGTATAACAAGTCTGAGCAATACCACTAGGGACATCTATTGAGACTTTAAGTAACTATGAAATAAATCGTACCATAAAGTCATAAATGAAAACTATTTTGTTTACGAGAAGATTATCCTTCGATATTACATAAAATATGAGAAATTTTATGATACTGTTATGAAAATTTACTTAAAGATATATTCTAGTTTTCTTTAATTGTAAAATCTATTCATTATCAATGCATATATTGCTAAATCAAAGGAAAACAAAGGCAACTATTTCAAGTCAGACTTTTTGCAATTTATAACTATTGTCTAGAAAATTATACATTGCAACATACAATTTAATTGTATCAAAATGAATTTATTAAAAAAAACTATTAATGAAAATTATTATTTTTAATAAGAAAATGTCGCTGATAACGACGCGTTTTTTGTTAATAATGAGGACTCGGAAAGGTATTTTGCTAAAGGTATCTGGCATAAAGAAACTGTAAGGCGAATGGTTAGAGTTGATGTAGTTATAACAGTAAGACACCACATAGTATTCGAAATCATTTTAACAGTAATCATACAGGCACTGAATGCAGTAAAAACAATTATTTACAAACAAAATTCATTAAAAATATTAAATTCTGAATGAAGGTATTCAAACATTTGAGAGTTTCTTGAAGTCGTCCTGTAAGACCAGATGCAGACATAATTCAAGATGGGAAACGGAATTAAAAAGTTGAACACCACAACAATGAAGTCGCCACAAAAAATATAAAGTCAAATTGGATTTACTGAACTTAGAGAGGTATTGCATTACATCTGCAAACATACAACTGAGTCGGGACTAGATGTTTTGAAAGTTTAACGTAAAATAATTATATACCTAGTAAGTGGCAATATCTTGTAAGTACCTGAAATAGAGTATAAGATTTCAAAAGCTCTCTATGACATTTTTCCATGTCCAATATACGACATTGATTAGGAAACAAATAATGACTGACTAGCTATTAAATCTAGCCAGTGGAAGTTGTAGAAATTACTTAATTATTGTAGAAAATAAATAATGGAAACTTTTAGACGCTGCTCAACTTGAACGCATTTGATATTAAATAATCTATGCAAGAAAGCTTGCAGAATGAAGTCTATTAAAATCATAATATATAGAATTTACGAAATTAAGATGAAAAACCAGTTTTGTTTACATTTTTTAAGGTTTTCATATAATTGTCATGAATATAGTTTAGGCCTTTTCCCAGCAAAAAGAAAAAAAAAAGTCTGCTCTGTATATGCAGACGTGATATTGATGAAAGGACTACTGTTCTTTCTATTCTAAAAATACAATCTTAAATTTGTTAATCTATTTTAAACCAATATGTGTATAATATTAAGTATAAAATAATGATTTTGTTACCAATAATATTAGACCTTATACAAAAAGCGAAGTACTCTACAAAGATTTTTGCTATGCTGGTTTTGGCAACACAAAAAGCAGACGAATCCAAGAAAAAAACACGAACTTTTTTTTTTAATTTTAAAACGAGCGAATTTCCAAGAGGCAATGGATGAATAACTATCAAATATAACAATGGAATGTTGTAAGGTAATTGTCTTAAAGCCCACACATAATTCTTCCATAGACACGTAGATACAATCAACAAGATTAAGCAAATTTAAATCTGGTCACTATCTATGGAGATTGGTTTGGATGGCAGCTAGGGGACAGGGCCTCTCTCTCTCTCTCTCTCTCTCTCTCTCTCTCTCTCTCTCTCTCTCTCTCTCGTCTCTCTCTCTCTCTCTTCATCTCTCTCTCTCCTCTTCTCTCCCAATAAGAAGTTAGGTTACACACAGCAAGCTCACAAGGAAAGATTTACATTGATGCCTTCAAATGGAGAGAGAGAGAGAGAGAGAGAGAGAGAGAGAGAGAGAGAGAGAGAGAGAGAGAGAGATATTCACCAGCTGAGACTTAAATGTCATGGTAATAGTCCTTATAATCATTCAATGCATTTGATATTATTATTATTATTATTTATTTATTTATTTTTTTTTTGTGCTCTATCACAGTCCTCCAATTCGACTGGGTGGTATTTATAGTGTGGGGTTCCGGGTTGCATCCTGCCTCCTTAGGAGTCCATCACTTTTCTCACTATGTGTGCCGTTTCTAGGATCACACTCTCTGCATGAGTCCTGGAGCTACTTCAGCCTCTAGTTTTTCTAGATCCTTTTCAGGGATCTTGGGATCGTGCCTAGTGCTCCTATGATTATGGGTACGATTTCCACTGGCATATCCCATATCCTTCTTATTTCTATTTTCAGATCTTGATACTTATCCATTTTTTCCCTCTCTTTCTCTTCACTCTGGTGTCCCATGGTATTGCGACATCAATGAGTGATACTTTCTTCTTGACTTTGTCAATCAACGTCACGTCTGGTCTGTTTGCACGTATCACCCTATCCGTTCTGATACCATAGTCCCAGAGGATCTTTGCCTGATCGTTTTCTATCACTCCCTCAGGTTGGTGCTCGTACCACTTATTACTGCAAGGTAGCTGATGTTTTCTTGCACAGGCTCCAGTGGAGGGCTTTTGCCACTGAATCATGCCTCATTTTGTACTGGTTCTGTGCAAGTGCCGGGCATTCACTTGCTATGTGGTTTATGGTTTCATTTTTCGTATTGCACTTCCTACATATGGGAGAGATGTTATTTCCGTCTATCGTTCTTTGAACATATCTGGTTCTTAGGGCCTGATCTTGTGCCGCTGTTATCATTCCTTCAGTTTCCTTCTTTAGCTTTCCCCTCTGTAGCCATTGCCAATTGTCATCGCTGGCTAGTTCTTTAGTCTGTCTCATGTATTGTCCGTGCATTGGTTTGTTGTGCCAGTCCTCTGTTCTGTCTGTCATTCTCCTGTCTCTGTATATTTCTGGGTCTTCGTCTACTTTTATTAGTCCTTCTTCCCATGCACTCTTTAGCCACTCGTCTTCACTGGTTTTCAGATATTGCCTCAGTGCTCTCTTCTCGATGTTGACGCAGTCCTCTATACTTAAGTAGTCCTCTCGCTCCTTCCTTTCGTGTTATGTATAGTCTGTCTGTATTTGCTCTTGGGTGTAGTGCTTTGTGTATTGTCATATGTTTCCTGGTTTTCTGATCTATGCTGCAGAGTTCTGCCTTCGTCCATTATTATTATTATTATTATTATTATTATTATTATTATTATTATTGAAGTTCTGTGTACTATTCAAGATCATATGATTTCCATATATAAAAAATAAAATCTTAAAAATAGTTTTGTCTCACCTGTCTGTCACTCAAAGTTCCAAATTCAAAATGGGTTCTCACAATTCCACTACTTGAAACATAGTACCATTTCAAATCATTCTCAAAATCAACATGGGACTATCTCCTTTCAAAGCGCACACAGCAGACGCTTTGAAATCTCAACCAATGAGATTGCCAGGCTATGGGAAGGACGGTTTTGATTGGCCAACAAGTTTAAAGGGGTTATAGGGTCTCAGCAACGCTGTTACGCCATCTATTGAGAGAAAGAGTAACTAAAGAATTAAAAAAAAAAGATATCTGAAAACTATTTTGTTTACGAGAAGATTTACCTTTCAATTTTACATGTGAGTGATTTTACCAGACTGTGTATAAGAAATGAATTGAAAATGTATTTCTGCATTCTTTGATCATGAATTTTATCAATTTTCGTGCAAAAGGTTGCTAAAGAAAATAAAAATGAAAACGTTATATGGCAAGTATCCTTTATTCGGTCTGGTTGCAATACGTAACTATTGTCTACGTTTCTAAATTTTCAGTACAGAAATAGTTTTATCATTATGATGAGTAAAATATAAATAAATATGATTGGAAGTTTATCTAATAGTGAAAAAGTTGTATGAACGACCTTTGTCTCTTAAAAAGGACATATCTCGAAGGTATTTGTTCGAGGGCTTTGGTAAAAGAATTAGCAAGACAAATGGTTAAAATCGACGTATGAATAATGTGAAACACGAAGTAGCTTTAATACAAATCGTGACAATTTCGATGTTATTGTGTTTATCTTTTAGTCCTGTTTCCAATCTTGAATGATTCTGCATCTGCTTTTACAGTTCGACTTTCAAAGGCTCTCAAATTCTTAAATATCTTGGCGACGTCTTACCTTTTCGATACAGAAAGCTAATTGAATGCTTATTAGAAGTTAATAAGCATCCAATTTGCGTTCTGTATCAAAAAGGTAAGACGTCGCCAAGATATTTAAGAGTTTGAGAGCCTTTGAAAGTCGTACTGTAAAAGCAGATGCAGAATCATTCAAGATGGGAAACAGGACTAAAAGATAAACACAATAACATCGAAATTGTCACGTTAGATAATTGATGAACGTGCCCTGAAATGATTTAGATAGACATTAAATCATTTCTATTAGCACATTAATGAATCAGAACTGCTTAACAGTGAACGGGTTCTGTGTACTACAATATGGGCAGTAAGCATCATGGCGCCATTTCTAGTCTCACACACAGATATAAAAGCCTAGATGCCGCATCGGCCGCTAGCTGAATAGGCTGGCGCACGTCATCAGGCCCGCCATCTTGGGGCGGTAATTCAAACAATGCAGCAGGCTGCAGTATATGACGTTTTTTCGCCACTATTGCACGGATTTTCTTGTCTGATGGCTCGTTACAAAGCTTACATAATTCCCTACAAGGATCTAATAAAATAAAGTTGTTCCTTATTGTTTGAAAGTTAACTTACAATGACTTTGTTTTAGCAGGTAGGGGGAAGGGGGCTACTATGAGATTCAGGGTCTCTGTAACACAGTTTTTTGGACTTTGCTCCTTGTCAAAGCATCGGATGTAGCTGAAAGTTGACATATGTATATTTTACAACCACACACAAATTTTTTCAGCATTATCAATAACCTAAACCCAATAGTTTTAATTTTTATAGAGTAAAAATGATCTAGCCGACGCCATGGCCAATGATTACGAGCCAAGAGTCGAAAAACATTCATTACGTAAGCAAGGTAAACAAACACTTTTTGACTAAATGTTGCCCCGCCCATCCACCAGACAGAAATGCCATCGGCTCTGAAACCCAAAGACTTTATGAATGGCGGAACGATACATAGATGTGGGTGGGGTATCAGTGCTAGCGTAGTAATACTACTGTAGCAGTAGTGCCGCAACAGTAAAGCAGTAATATACATGAATTAAACGTTTAGACCAACTGCTGGGATCCTTGAGGATCATTTAGCACTTCTTACAACTACTCGAGAAATTAGTTTTTATAGCCAGAAGTTAAATTTTCTAATCCAACAATGCCCATGGTAGCCTTCAGTGTTATCCTGAATTATAACGAGGCGAAAGTGGGTGGAGCCTCATGAAGTCACCATCCTGACGATAATTATTGGTGAAGGTTTAAAGCCAATATACGGTACCGGCTATTTTTTTCAGTAAATAGGTAGATAGCCAACAAATAAAAATTGCTTGACATTGGATATAGCAGTTATCAAATCAAGCTTGTCTACTATGTTTTTGGTAATTACCAACTATTCCCTACATCTTGTCAATCTGATTTTGACCTATAAAGTAGACTGTAATTTCTTTGGAAACTTATTTTGGGAGTTAGACAAATAATCGAAGTGTTTTTGTATTTATTAACATATTTTGTTGGTTTGTTCATTATGACAATTATCAGTGGGGAGGTTCCAGAGTTCATAAAGGTGTACTGCTTTGCTTGTATTTAAATTTGTATGTCATTGTTGCCAGAGGTTTAGCTTCGTTACGTATAGCCAATCATCCATCGAGAAAGAGGGAAGAAATGATGTCATGAGTTACGTAACGAGTGCGTTCGAAACCTTTTCTCTGAGTAAGTTGGCCCGTCTTCAAAAAAGGTCACTTTTACATTATAAGTACCAAATTTATTCAACCTACGTAGTGCAGAATACACTCAAAATTTATGTGTTGATATAATATGTATTCTGAATAAGCGTTATATTTATGAAATGCATAGATAAAAAGTTATTGCGAAAAAACCGTGTTACAGAGGCCCACCTGAATCTCCATAGTAGTTGTACACAAATTGTTAATATTTACCCATAACTATTGCTGTAAACAATAATTTGAAATGCTGTGATAAGACAGCCTACGAAAGAAAATGGTTAAAACAATATTGTTTAAGGGCCATTAGGTCAATAGGGTAAAATGTTGGACACTAATTTGATGTTTCTAGATTTCTTTCACTGCATTATAGCTATGTAATATTAAAGTGTTAATCTGGTCCTTGTAATAAGAACTAAATGGCCAAGCAAGGCACATAATGAGTTTTTGTTGATGTCTTGATATAGCCTGCTGATTTCATATCAATCCATATAGATTATCATTACAATGTAGTATCATTAAACTGTTGGAAACAGTAATGAAAAAAAAACTTGTTTAAACTGCTGGGAATATTTATAAATAAATGCACAGATGTACAATAAATGTTATATATACATTCAATGTAAGAACAAATATCATGAAAATAAATCATTGTGCAATACATTTTGAGAGTTGTTACTTCAAAGTATAGGCTTAATGACCCAATAAGGCCACCCACAGCTTTAAATTTATACATGTGTGACCAAACCAATGAACAGTTAGCTGAAAAAAAAAATTAGACTGGCCTTATGATTTGTGGCCTAGGCTGAAAGGCTCGGTGGGGAGGGGGGGGGGGGGGGGGGGGGTTACTATGACCGGAGGTATACAGGGTTGCTCGTCAGGATTGGCTCATTTTGGCAATTTTGGTCTATAGAAGTATAGAGATGGCCCAGGCCCTTATCCCAAATAAGGTATAATAATTTGGGTCCTTGACAACACAGGTCTAGAGATGAGCTATATTGAACTGTTAATGCTTGCCATAATGATATATCCTAGTCTGAGCAAATTAAAGGTAGTTTTGTGAAAAATTTAAGTTATATATAATTATTTGTTCACCATATAAAATTAGGTCTAGAGATAGGTCACTTTTGCCACCCGCTAAATTTTCCAAAGCCTGGTCTAGAGGTCAGAATTCACTGAGGAGCATCCCGTTCAAAAAAATGGAAGAACCACCACCCCACCCAGGCTCAAAGAAGCAGGCAGAGATGCAAAGGCTAGATAACACAGAAATCCTAGTTATTCTAGGGCCTACTGTAGTTTATTTTAGGCTCAACCCTACAGTTTTATGACTTAAACTGTAGGCCTGTGCCAAAAATTATATTGGGGGGATTTTTTTTTAACAGAGCACTTCGAGAGACAAAGATTTTACTTAAGTTGCACAGATCCATAGCTGTAGGCCTACTTTAGTCATCTGTCTTATCACAGCATTTCAAAATTATTATGTTTACAGCAATAGTTATGGGTAAATATTAACATTTGTGTACAACTAGCCCCCTCCTTCCCCCCTACCTGCTAAAACAAAGTCATTGCAAGTTAACCCTTAAACGCCGAAGAAGCGGTAAAAAAAAAAATGTCTCCCGTGTGCCGGAGCTGTTTCAGAGTGAGCGCCGAAGCGGAAAAAAAATATTTGTTTCAAAAATTCACAGCGCGCTTAGTTTTCAAGATTAAGAGTTCATTTTTGGCTCCTTTTTTTTTTCATTGGCTGAAGTTTAGTATGCAACCATCAGAAATGAAAAAAAATTATCATTATCATATATAAATAATGCGATATATGATAGCGCAAAAACGAAATTTCATATATAATTGTATTCAAATCGCGCTGTGCGCAAAACGGTTAAAGGTAACGAGTTACTTCTTTTTTCGTTGTAATGTACACTAAATTGCGATCATTTTGGTATATAACACATCGTAAACGATAAAAGCAACACAGAGAAAATATTATCACAAAATAATGCATGAATTCGTAACGCACGGACGTAAACAGATATTTTTTTTCAAAAATTCACCATAAATCTAAATATTGTCCTAGAGAGTTCCAATTTCTTTCAAAATGAAGACAAATGATTGAATATTACTATACTGTAAGAATATTAGCTTACAAATGCAGTTTTCGACCATATCTGACTAGGTAAAGTTGACCGAACGAATGTCGAATTTTTTATATATATATTTTTTATATGCAATTATTTCGGAAATAAGAAAAGCTACAACCTTCAAATATTTTTCGTTTTATTCTACATGAAATTTCGCACATTTTCATATATAAAACTCTATGAAATGCCTAATATGAAACGGAGCAAATATTCCGAGAATGGAACGTACGCATTTCGGAGATTTGTGGCTGAGAATCCGCGTGCTGAGAGAAGGAAAGATTTTTTTTAAAATTCACCATAAATCTAAATATTGTGCTAGAGACTTCGAATTTGTTTCAAGATGAAGATAAATGACTGAATATTACTAGACTGTAAGAGTTTTAGCTTACAATTGCGTTTTTCGACCATTTCGGTAGAGTCAAAGTTGACTGAACGTGGTTTTTTTCTATTTATCGTGATTTATATGCAAATATTTCAAAAATGAGAAAAGCTACAACCTTCAATTATTTTTTATTGAATTCTACATTAAATTGCGCACATTTTCATATATAAAACTTTATGTAACGGCTAATTTAAAATGGTGCAAACATTACCACAATCGCATGTATGATTTTTTCGGAAGAGTTACCGCGCGGACGAATGGAAAAAGTTTTTTCATAAATTCACCATAAATCGAAATATTGTGCTAGAGACTTCCAATTAGTTGCAAAATTAATTTAAATGATTGAATATTACTAAAATATTAGAGTTTTAGCTTACAATTGCGTTTTTCGACCATTTCGATAGAGTCAAAGTTGACCGAAGGTTGAAATTTTGGCACTTATCATTATTTTATATGAAAATATCTCAAAACTGATAAAAGCTACAGTCATGAGTATTTTTTGTTGTATTTTACATAAAAATGCGCACATTTTCATATATAATACTTCATGTAACGGCTAATTTAAAATGGTACAAAAATTATGTCAAAGTGACGAAATAATTTCCGAGATGTGTCACAGATACTTTTTAGTGCGGCAAGAAAGAAATTCGCGCTTGCGCGCCTGCGTAACGATTGTAAACAAAACAACACCTTGATCCGTGAACTCCCAGCATCCCCCAAGGCGCGTGATTCAAGAGTTTTCGGCTGGTAGGCCTAAAAGTATTTTTCCGCGAATTTTTAAAAAAACTTTTGTATAGTCGACGTAAAATACGTCCAGTCGGCACCCGAGAGACAAAAAATGTCGACGTAAAATACGTCCAGTCGCGTTTAAGGGTTAACTTTCAAACAATAAGGAACAACTTTATTTTATTAGATCCTTGTAGGGAATTATGTAAGCTTTTGTAACGAGCCATCAGACAAGAAAATCGTGCAATATTAAGCGAATAGTGGCGAAAAAACGTCATATACTGCAGCCTGCTGCATTGTTTGAATTACCGCGCCAAGATGGCGGACTTGTTGACGTATGTCCGGCCGGCCGATGCGGCATCTAGGCTTTTATATCTATGGTCTCACATACAAACTTTCCCGGCAACATCTTGCAACTGCTTCGCATCACGTATATGATTATAAGATAGCCGTGGGAAGTTTCTCTTTGTCCAATATAAGATTTAAATTGACAACGAAATAATTACTTATTATCTATCAAAAATAGTTAGTGGAAGCTACGAAAATGACCCAAGAGAATTATTATACAAAATGATCACTGGAAACCTTTAGAAACTGCCTGACTTGCACGCATTTGATATTAACTAATTTACGTAATATGTTTTGCAGAATGAAGTCTTTTAAACTCAGAATATACTAAATTTGCGCCATTAAAATGAAAAAGTATTTTATTCACGTTTAAGGTGTCATTTAATCGTCGTATATTTATATAGGCCTGTTTCCCATTGGGAAATTAGACACCTGGTAATTTTTTAAGAAAGGCCTATCGTATTTTGTGTTAGAAAATAATATAAAATTCTCATATCCTTTTTAAAACAAAAGTTTATAATAGATATTTAATATGCCTGCTGGAATTACCAATAATGCCACATTTGCTTGAAAAATTAAATATTATAAGATTATTTTCTGCTTTGTACATTTTGGCAACAAAAATAAAGCAGATGAATTATTCAAAGGAAAAGTGAGAACTTTATTCTTATTTTACTTTTTTTAAATAAACAAACTTCAAAGATGCAATGCATGAATCATTACATGAAATAAAACAATTAAATGAACCGAGGTAATATTTAATACATACATACATACATACGTATGTACACGTTTTTGTTGGTAGCAACTTAGGAGGAAATGAAGACACGCACTCTCTCTCTCTCTCTCTCTCTCTCTCTCTCTCTCTCGCTCTCTCTCTCTCTCTCTCTCTCTCTCTCTCTCCTGTAGGACTCATATTTCATGGTAGCAAAATGCAAATTATTATTATTATTTATTTATTTATTTATTTATTATTTTATTATTTTTTTTTTTTTTGCTCTATCACAGTCCTCCAATTCGATTGGGTGGTATTTAGAGTGTGGGGTTCAGGGGTGCATCCTGCCTCCTTAGGAGTCCATCACTTTTCTTACTATGTGCGCCGTTTCTAGGATCACACTCTTCTGCATGAGTCCTGGAGCTACTTCAGCCTCTAGTTTTTCTAGATTCCTTTTCAGGGATCTTGGGATCGTGCCTAGTGCTCCTATGATTATGGGTACGATTTCCACTGGCATATCCCATATCCTTCTTATTTCTATTTTCAGATCTTGATACTTATCCATTTTTTCCCTCTCTTTCTCTTCAACTCTGGTGTCCCATGGTATTGCGACATCAATGAGTAATACTTTCTTCTTGACTTTGTCAATCAACGTCACGTCTGGTCTATTTGCACGTATCATCCTTATCCGTTCTGATACCATAGTCCCCCAGAGGATCTTGCCTGATCGTTTTCTATCACTCCCTCAGGTTGGTGCTCGTACCACTTATTAGTGCAAGGTAGCTGGTGTTTCTTGCACAGGCTCCAGTGGAGGGCTTTTGCTACTGAATCATGCCCCTTTTTGTACTGGTTCAGTGCAAGTGCCGGGCATTCGCTTGCTATGTGGTTTATGGTTTCATTTTTCGTATTGCACCTCCTACATATGGGAGAGATGTTATTTCCGTCTATCGTTCTTTGAACATATATATTTGGTTCTTAGGGCCTGATCTTGTGCCGCTGTTATCATTCCTTCAGTTTCCTTCTTTAGCTCTCCCCTCTGTAGCCATTGCCAATTGTCATCGCTGGCTAGTTCTTTAGTCTGTCTCATGTATTTGGTTCCGTGCATTGGTTTGTTGTGCCAGTCCTCTGTTTCTGTCTGTCATTCTCCTGTCTCTGTATATTTCTGGGTCTTCGTCTACTTTTATTTGTCATTTCCCATGCACTCTTTAGCCACTCGTCTTCACTGGTTTTCAGATATTGCCCCAGTGCTCTGTTCTCGATGTTGACGCAGTCCTCTATACTTAGTAGTCCTCTCCCTCCCTTCCTTTCGTGTTATGTATAGTCTGTCCCGTATTTGCTCTTGGTGTAGTGCTTTTGTGATGTCATATGTTTCCTGGTTTTGTCTGATCTATGCTGCGGAGTTCTGCCTTCGTCCATTCCACTATTCCTGCGCTGTATCTGATTACTGCACTGCCCATGTGTTTTATGGCTTTTATCATATTTCCTCCATTGAGTTTTGACTTGAGTATCGCCTTGAGTCTCTGCATATATTCTTTCCTGATCGTGTCCTTCATCTCTTGGTGTTTTATATCCCCTCCTTCCATGTGGCGCCGTGGCAGAGTGGGTTAGGTCGTCAATGGACTGGTTAAGCAACATTGGGGCTGGTCAGTCGTTGGATGGGTGACCGCTCTCCTCGGCGTTGATTCCTGGGAATGGATCTTTACCATAATTTCCTTAGTCTACTTAGCTGTAAATGAGTACCTATCCCTGATGGGGTAGGGTCCAGCTATGGGTTAAATAGCAAAACTCAGCAATGATGTTAAGAAATGAAGGAATAAACGACAACGACGTAAATGGAACCTCTGGCAACAGAGGAGCTTCGTCCGGCAGCCAGGTATTCAACCCAATTGAAGGGGAAGACGGTCATTATTATTATTATTATTATTATTATTATTATTATTATTATTATTATTATTATTATTAAACCAAACAAAAACTTCTTTCAGTTTTCTTCTGAAGATTGAAAAAGAAACCCACAAATTCAATTTGTAACTTGTTTACTTCTAAGTATTTACATTTAGTTTTACTCCACACTCGAGTACTTTCAGGCCCTTCTGTGGCCCATTCTCAAGAGATGTTTGGGATGTTAGCCTGGGTCAAGGCCAGAAGACTGCTGGGCCTTGACCCAGGCTAACATCCCAAACATCTCTTGAGAATGGGCCACAGAAGGCCCTGAAATACTCGAGTGTGGAGTGGAGTAAAACTAAATGTAAATACTTAGAAGTAAACAAGTTACAAATTGAATTTGTGGGTTTCTTTTTCAATTATTATTATTATTTTTATTTTATTATTATTATTATTATTATTATTATTATTATTATTATTATGCATTCATCTGGTACCCTGGACGTTCTTATAATCATTCAGGTCATTTGTAACTGTTTAAATATACGATTCGTATGATCACGTGATTTATATATATATATATATATATATATATATATATATATATATATATATATATATATATATCGAGCTACAATGTTCCTCTAATATCTAATTCGCTCTACCTCGGAATTAATATATTTTCATATATGCTTAAACCGAAGGGGAATTTTTTCTCGATAATAGACTTGCCTGGATCGGGCGCGATCCCGGGAGGAATCCTTTCAAATCCAGGAACGTCCAGTGAAGCTTTTAACCTACTACACTACCGCGAGGAGGCTAAAAGTTCATGTCGCCTCTCACCCTGAAATACCTTTCGCGCGCAGGTAATTCATTGGATTGGAGACAACACCAACCCACCTCGACTCCGGTAGTGTTTGTAGTGCTTTTGACAGCACGTAGCCAATCTATAAGTCATATCACTTTTCCGTGATTCATATACATATATCGAGCTACAATATGTATATGAATCACGGAAAAGTGATATGACTTATATATATATATATATATATATATATATATATATATATATATATATATATAACTTGAAAATAAAGTCGACCTCACCTCTCTGTCATGTTAAAAAATTCCAACTTGGTTATAAGTTCTTCACACTTTCACCAGTCATGACATACTACTATTCGAAAAAAATGGTCGAATTAACCCCAGATAGTTAACAAGGGACTATTTACCTTCTCTCAACTGAAGCCAGGCTGCGAAATCTCAGCCAACGAGATTAGCGGATGCGAGGGCTGTTTTTGATTGGCTAACGGCTGTAAGATAGATCGCTACCTGACCCAATCTCTCGCATAAGTCTTTGGCGTTTTTAAGTTGTAACTAAAGCAGACTTTAATCTCTGTACATAAGAGAACTCTAAATTGCATTGGCCACATTTTAAGGTGCCTTGGTTCAATCATTCATCTCCCTTCTGAAGGAGATTAGGTAAAACTATCAGATTATTAGCTTTTGATTTAATCAGATATGCCTTCAGGCACTCCTCTTTCATCTAAATAGGTACTCGCTTTCCTAAGGGCGCTTACAAATAGTCCTTTGTAGTAATTATAAATCTCAAAAAATCAGGTATCTTTCTACCCTGATTCTACAAGATAATCTCCATTCCAATTTACTACAGGAACTTTGTAGCTACAAAACTGGATAACCATCGATCCTTCAATGCGAGTAATAACTGAACGTTACCAACAATTGCCATAGATATACTATTTTTTCCAGATATAAAGACTTATTATAGTCAACCAATTATTTTGGTTCGTTTTCTTTGACTTTATTAAGAGAAAACGTATTCTTTTCAATTACTGCCTATACTAAAGAAAATGTACCGGAATTTGCACAACGAATGGGTTGAATGAAGCGTGGGGTTAAGATGACTTACTCGAGTGGGTCCAGTGGGTATGTTCGTGTTTGTTTGTCTGGTGTTTTTACGTTGCATGGAACCGGTGGTTATTCAGCAACGGGACCAACGGCTTTATGTGACTTCCGAACCACGTCGAGAGTGAACTTCTATCACCAGAAATTCACATCTCTCGCTCCTCAATGGAATGCCCGAGAATCGATCCCGCGACCACCGAGGTGAGAAGCAAACACCAAACCAACCACGCCACTGAGGCGCTCTCCAGTGGGTATGAATCCCCGAGAGTAGGTTGTGGCACAACTTCCAAGGTTAGGTTAGGTTAAGATAGGTCTGGTTAGGTTATATAGTTCTATCGTATACTGGTCACTTGTAAACCATTAGCCAAATTTCCTTCATATTTGTAAGCTTCTGGGTGGATTTTCCTCGTTGATTGGAAAGTAATGAATGCAAGTATTCCATGTCTTTGGCACTATTCTCACTCCAAAATATAGTAATCTCAATGGAAAGTGCCATTAGGTAGTATAAAGCGCCTATTGGGGCTGAGGTTACTTATATTCTAGGCACACTGTCTGGTTAATACCTAATCACAAAAGGGTCATACAGCAAAATAAAAATGCTGTTATATGTTTATTTTGTACGTCAGATTTTCCATTCGTCATATGCATTAAACCCAGCCACTCTTCTGAAATTAAGATGAAAGGAGTATTGTAATCAATATTAAAGTAGTAAATCGAAATAAGTAGTTGTAGTTTAATTGAAATTTATATCTACGGTATGTATGGGCGGATGTTAGATTTTGAAACCCATAGGGAGGTTAAACTGAGTGCACTTATCAATCACACGAGAGCAGCTATTAAGATAGGCAGGTGTGGTCTATACAGATACAATTAGGGGTTGACAATTTCCTTCGTGATGGCTCAGTCTTGTTAAAACTGGTAACAGTTCAATCCCTTATCCGTAAAACTGCTTGCCGTAAGACTACTAAGCCTGATTAACCTAGACCTATTACGTCTCTCGGCCAGGGGCTTAGTCATCTACTACATTATCATGTTTGTTTATTCATAAGGGTAGGTAAAATAGCCCTATCACGTGCCTGATTATACAAATGACAACTTTCTGAAGGACAGATCTGACTCTATGCTGTAAGTGGAACTTTAGGGACGGACACTCAAGTTAATTATTCATTTTCCTAAAACTTTTGAGTGTTGATCCATTAAACTTGGAATACTGTCAAGTTCAAGGTGCCTTGTGCACATCCCTTAGTAATGCAGAATGATTTATCAAATGAAATATACTTCATATCACTGAAATTACGAAAGAAAATAATACTCTTTTGTGCACCCAACACGGAAGATTCTATAGGTATTATAAACTAGACCGACGCTAACGTCAAAGCTTTGAACACTTACAACAATTGACTTACGATTTATTTTAGCTGGTAAATATTCTTTATGGCAGCTGGGACCTACATATACGGCCATTCAGCGCTGAAACGGAAATTGACAGTAAAAAGGTTTGAAAGGCGTAACAGGAGGAAAACCTCAAAGCATTGCACTATGAATCAATTGTTAGGCGAGGGTGGGAAAGGAAGATGGAAGAAAGAGACTATGAACGGAGGTACTGTAAAAGGAGCAAAAGGGGTTGCAGCTAGGGGCCGAAGGGACGCTCCAAAGAACCTTGAGTAATTCCTACAGTGTACCGTATGAAGTGCACTGACGGCGCTAGCGCCCCCTACGGAGACCAGGAAGGCAAACCCAGTCTCCATTTTAATTATTATGAATTCGAAATATAACTAAAATATACTAATTTCAGTTGTAGAAGTGTAAAAAAAATGCATTTAAAGTTATTTAAAAAGTAAAAATGCGTCGAAGAAGTTTTCTGTACATCG
Source organism: Macrobrachium nipponense (assembly GCF_015104395.2). Classification (NCBI taxonomy): domain Eukaryota; kingdom Metazoa; phylum Arthropoda; class Malacostraca; order Decapoda; family Palaemonidae; genus Macrobrachium; species Macrobrachium nipponense. The sequence continues at coordinate 11,580,304 of NC_061110.1, read as the reverse complement.
TATACTCAAGGCCACCAAAAATTACATCTATTTTTCAGTGTTCCCGGTACACTGCTGTATGAGCCACGGCCCATTAAACTGTCCGGTGGTGGCCTGGCCTATATCGTTGTCAGATGCACGATTGTGGCTAACTTCAACCTTAAATAACATAAAAAAAAACTACCGAGTCTACAGGGCTGTAATTTGTTGCGTTTGATGATCGGAGGGTGGATAATCAACACACCATTATGCAGACCTCTCTCTCTCTCTCTCTCTCTCTCTCTCCAGCAGTCTATCATTTAGCATTAGTAAACATCGTAGATTTATTAGACCGGTCAATTCAGGCTTAAAAATGGGCCAACCCGAAAATAAATACTATAAAGCTGGAAATAGTTTTAGAGTATTCTTTAATACTTATATTTATCAAAGAAAGAAAAACTCATTAAGCTGAATCATATGAGATACAGTGTGAATGTAACCTGTTAAAATCCTAATTATAAAGGATAATGGAATCATTAATAGGTGGGTATGTCTTTGTTACACCAACAAAACTATGGAAAAGCATTACATAAAATTATTGTCAATAGTTGACCATCTCAGGGTTAATAAACGGAGATAGACTTTTAGTACTTCATTACTTTGGAACACTTATTTTGTTGTTAAGAATTTATCAAACATGATTTTCACTTATGCTAGTTCTGAAGTAGGCATTTTCCTGAGTTCACACACAAAAGACACAAGAATGCATGATCAATAAAAAAAATAAAATAATCTGTAAGCCTTCAGTTATGAAACAAAAAAGAATATGCTATAGATGGTGTTGTAGCATTGAGTGTTTTACACTGATCAATCACAAAAAGCAGAATAGAGTAGATGCATGAGTAGTTTGTTGGATTCACGTTAATAATGGTCAGCAATGTTCTTGTTGCCTTTTCTTGATTCCCTTCTTGAATCAGGTTTTGCATATGACCAGACCAGTCAGGTCTAGGGTTATCTTTTGTTGAATTTAAACTTGCAGCATGCCACAAAATTTCTGCATTCATCAGGTAAATCATAAGGGAATAAAAGTGATATCGAAGATTTGAATAAATGCTGTCAAATTTTCTGCTCTGTGGGAAATCATAGGCGGTAATATGGACATCTGTTGCCTTGAGTATTAATTCCTTTACCCTCAGTAACTTATCAGGCCTTTTATTTCGCTTCTCCTTGGTTACACTGACTACTGCCGACTGTTGAAGAAATGATGCCCATCCCATGAAAGCTTCCTCGGCCATCTAGAGTAGCAATATTGTGGTCAACGTTTGTCTGTGATGAATTGTGTGAGGCTGTTTTCTGTTGAGTTTGCTTTGATGGTATCATTCAAACGATTGTGAGGTAAAGAGAAGCTTCCTTGAAACGAGAGTCTCCACAATAGGAAACAAAAAATCCTAACTTGAACAATTCATCATTGAGCTACTTTGATCCATAAATGTGATCTACCTCAACACCCAGGGCAAATGAGATAGGTGGTATTATCATAAGAGAAGCTAACTCGACAATACATTGTCCTATAAATTCTTGCTTAAGTGTGGACTCGGTAAAGCTAGCCATAAAAATTCTAAGGCTATCATAATCCATGGACTAGTTATTTCTTCAGTAGTTGGATATGATGATGGGTCATACTGTTTTTCCCGAATTTCTGCTCTGATTAAGTTTGCAGCAGCTTCAATGATCCTTCTACTTTCCTCTTGTATGTCATCTTTTCTCTCTCGGAATTTCAAGGAAATATATTAGTGTTTCTCTTCCAGTGTTTCTCAAGGATATGTGGCCACCATAATGGTCTTTCAATGGTTTTTTTAGATACCTAGAATCATATGCTTCATCATTGTCTGAAAATTCTATAACCTTTTCTCTGAACTCTGGTATTGAGTGGATGGAAGTTTCAGCTTCTAACCATTCACAAGCTTTGTTAAAACTGTTCTTCATTCCTTTATTACTTCGCCGACCTCTTGAACATTTTTGCTTATCAGGAAAGAGATTTTTGAATAGTTTCAAACCGAAGCCGACAATTTCTATGATATCGAGCTTCTGCATCAATAAAATCAAAGCCCATTCATCATGCTCGTCAGAATCAAGTCTCAATTTGCAAGCTTTCAAGATTTTCTCGCGAAGTGAATTGTCGAAGCAAGATGCCAATCCCGTCTCGATGGATTCTTTTTATCTATCTTGCAGGTTTGAATTACATAAAAAACAATTAATTTTCCAGTCGAACAAACTTGTTGATCTCCTTGTCTTTCTTCTTTGAGTCTTTTTCTGATTCTGTTGAAATTCTACGTTTATTGTTGAACCATTTCCTACAGTTATTCGTGAACCGAAACGTCAAGCCCTTCATTTTTACTGTGAATAGTTGCTGGTAGATTGTCTCGTCATTCTCTGTTGGCTATATTCAATAAGACTAAGTAGTTCTTTTTCTTTTACTTGAACAATAGGTACAAATGACATCTTACAAATTATGCACATCATACCTGGAAAAAAAGGTATCTACGTATAACATTTTTATGGAAAATGTCGAAAAAAAATCTGTATGATGTTCTAAACAAAAGTTGGTTTACTGAATTTATATTGGTCAGTCATATTTAGGAAAACAACTCCATCTCGCAATTCTGGAATGGGTATATATATATATATATGTATATATATATATATATATATATAATATATAAAATATATATATATATGTATATATATATCTATATATATATATATATATATATATATATTATAATATATTATGTATATATTATATATATATCTATATATATATATATATATATATATATATATATATATATATATATATATATATATGAATGAATTATCACATCACCGTGATTCATATAAATCATTCGAGCTACAAATGTCCTTTAATATCTAATTCGCTCTACCTGCGAAATTGATTATATTGTTTTCATATAGTACCGAAGGGGAATTTTTTAGTTTGATAATAATTTCGTCCTCTCATGGGATCGAACCACTGTCCAGTGGACGAGAACGAAGTCAGGACGGACAGTGACATTGCCGATTCGGCAATGTCACTGTCCGTCCTGTAGTGGGTGCATGGTGATTTGAGATACAATGCTGGAGGTTGTTCTGCTATTCGTGGGTGTAGGGCCTTGAAGTTTTTAAGCCAGTATCCATGGACTTCATCGGGACCTGGACTTTCCAGTTTGGCCTTTTCTTTAGTTGTGTCTGACGGTGTCTGTCGTGATCTCTGTGAATCTTTGTTTTATTCTGCCTGTTTCTTCTTCCTTGACTTCCTGGAGCCATGTTGCATGTTTGTTGTGTGATACCGGATTGCTCCATATGTTTTCCCCAGAGTCTCTTACTTGGTTCGGCTTCAGGAATTTCTGGGTGGTTGTCTTCCCCTTTAGTTGGCTGTATAGTCCTTTTCTGGTTGGTTCCGAAAAGTTTGTTCTGTTGGTATCCCTTATTCCTGTCATGTACCGTTGGATCTTATGTGCTTTGGCCTTAAGCCTCTGTTTACATCTTCTATTGCGTTGTTTAGTCCCCTCTCTTGTACTTTGTATTTCTCATTGAGTTCCTCCCTTGTTTTCTTGCTTCTTAGTCTTTTTCTGCCATCTCTTTCAGTTTTACTTAAGTCAGATCTCATCACCATGATTTGCTTTTCCAGGCGCCTTTTCCAAGGAGGTTGCTGTTTTGGTTTCTGTTGGGTTGGTTGTGGTGGTGGTGTTGGTGTTCGAATCCCCATCAGTTCTGCTACTAATCTTGCTCCTGCATATGCCAAGTTATTTGTTTCTGTGATACTGGTGGTGTGTATTATGCCCATTATTTCATTGACCTCACTTGTTTTCTCCTTTAATTTCTTGGTGTTGTATAGGCTTTCATGGAGGGGATCTTTGTTCTCTCTGTATCTGGCTCCATCCATTGTCTAATCTTTTCTACCCATTCCGTCCTCTCTGTTACTTCGTCGGTGTTTCTTCGTGTGTCGTTGTTTGATACCTCATCATCCCTGTCGTCTTCCGTGACATCGTCTCTCAGTTCGTCTTCGTGTAATTCGTTGTAGTGTGACATTATTATAAATATTTTTTTTTTCTTTCTTTTTGTCTATCACAGTCCTCCAATTCGACTGGGTGGTATTTATAGTGTGGGGTTCCGGGTTGCATCCTGCCTCCTTAGGAGTCCATCACTTTTCTTACTATGTGTGCCGTTTCTAGGATCACACTCTTGCATGAGTCCTGGAGCTACTTCAGCCTCTAGTTTTTCTAGATTCCTTTTCAGGGATCTTGGGATCGTGCCTAGTGCTCCTATGATTATGGGTACGATTTCCACTGGCATATCCCATATCCTTCTTATTTCTATTTTCAGATCTTGATACTTATCCATTTTTTCCCTCTCTTTCTCTTCAACTCTGGTGTCCCATGGTATTGCGACATCAAAGAATGATACTTTCTTCTTGACTTTGTCAATCAACGTCACGTCTGGTCTGTTTGCACGTATCACCCTATCCGTTCTGATACCATAGTCCAGAGGATCTTTGCCGGATCGTTTTCTATCACTCCTTCAGGTTGGTGCTCGTACCACTTATTACTGCAAGTTAGCTGATGTTTCTTGCACAGGCTCCAGTGGAGGGCTTTTGCCAACTGAATCATGCCTCTTTTTGTACTGGTTCTGTGCAAGTGCCGGGCATTCGCTTGCTATGTGGTTTATGGTTTCATTTTCGTATTGAACTTCCTACATATGGGAGAGATGTTATTTCCGTCTATCGTTCTTTGAACATATCTGGTTCTTAGGGCCTGATCTTGTGCCGCTGTTATCATCCCTTCAGTTTCCTTCTTTAGCTCTCCCCTCTGTAGCCATTGCCATGTGTCATCGCTGGCTAGTTCTTTAGTCTGCCTCATTTACTGTCTGTGCATTGGTTTGTTGTGCCAGTCCTCTGTTCTGTCTGTCTTTCTCCTGTCTCTGTATATTTCTGGGTCTTCGTCTACTTTTATTAGTCCTTCTTCCCATGCACTCTTTAGCCACTCGTCTTCACTGGTTTTCAGATATTGCCCCAGTGCTCTGTTCTCGATGTTGACGCAGTCCTCTATACTTAGTAGACCTCTCCCTCCTTCCCTTCGTGTTATGTATAGTCTGTCCGTATTTGCTCTTGGGTGTAGTGCTTTGTGTATTGTCATATGTTTCCTGGTTTTCTGATCTATGCTGCGGAGTTCTGCCTTCGTCCATTCCACTATTCCTGCGCTGTATCTGATTACTGGCACTGCCCATGTGTTTATGGCTTTTATCATATTTCCTCCATTGAGTTTTGACTTGAGTATCGCCTTGAGTCTCTGCATATATTCTTTCCTGATCGTGTCCTTCATCTCTTGGTGTTTTATATCCCCTCCTTCCATTATTCCCAGGTATTTGTATCCTGTCTCATCTATGTGTGATGTTGCTCCCATCTGGTAGCTTTATCCCTTCAGTTCTCGTTACTTTACCTTTTTGTTGTTTGTATGTTGACTAAGGCGTATTTTTCTATTCCAAACTCCATCCTGATGTCCCCAGATACAATCCTTACAGTCTGGATTAGGGTATCTATTTCCTTGATGCTCTTACCATACAGCTTGATGTCGTCCATGAACATCAGATGGTTGATTCTGTTGCCTTTTTTCTTGAGTTGGTACCTGGCATCCATCTTCTGTAGTACTTTTGTCATGGGAATCATGGCTACTACGAAGAGTAGTGGGGACAGTGAGTCGCCCTGGAAGATCCCTCTCCTGATATTAACCTCTGCTAGTCTTATTCCAGAGCTTGTAAGTATTGTATTCCAGTTGCGCATTGTATTTTTGAGGAACTGATGGTGTTTTCCTCTGCCCCATATATTTTCAGGCATTCTATTAGCCATGTGTGTGGTATCATGTCGAAGGCCTTCTTATAGTCTATCCATGCCATGCTTAGGTTGGTTTTCCTTCTCCTACTGTTCTTCATTACCATTTTGTCTATCAGGAGCTGGTCTTTTGTGCCCCTACACTTCCTTCTGCAGCCTTTCTGTTGGTGGGGGATGGTGTTTGTCTCCTCTAGGTAGTTGTATAGCCTTTCACTGATGATACCTGTTAGTAACTTCCACATTATTGGTAGGCAGGTGATAGGCCTGTAGTTACTGGCTATATTTCCCTTACTCTTGTCTTTTTGTACTAAGGATGTTCTTCCTGTGGTCATCCATTTGGGTGCTTGGTGATTTGAGATACAATGCTGGAGTTGTTCTGCTATTCGTGGGTGTAGGGCCTTGAAGTTTTTTGAGCCAGTATCCATGGACTTCCATCAGGACCTGGGGCTTTCCAGTTTGGCATTTTCTTTAGTTGGTGTCTGACTGTGTCTGTCGTGATCTCTGTGAATCTTTGTTTTATTCTGCCTGTTTCTTCTTCCTTGTACTTCCTGGAGCCATGTTGCATGTTTGTTGTGTGATACCGGATTGCTCCATATGTTTTCCAGAGTCTCTTACTTGGTTCGGCTTCAGGAATTTCTGGGTGGTTGTCTTCCCCTCTTAGTTGGCTGTATAGTCTTTTCTGGTTGGTTCCGAAAAAGTTTGTTCTGTTGGTATCCCTTATTCCTGTTCATGTACCGTTGGATCTTATGTGCTTTGGCCTTAAGCCTCTGTTTTACATCTTCTATTGTGTTGTTTAGTCCCCTCTCTTGTACTTTGTATTCTCGTTGAGTTTCTTGCTTCTTAGCCTTTTTCTGCCATCTCTTTCAGTTTACTCAAGTCAGATCTCATCACCATGATTTGCTTTTCCAGGCGCCTTTTCCAAGGAGGTTGCTGTTTTGTTTCGTGGGTTGGTTGGGTGCTGTGGTGTTGGTGTTCGAATCCCCATCAGTCTGCTACTAATCTTGCTCCGTGGCATATGTCAAGTTATTTGTTTCTGTGATACTGGTGGTGTGTATTATGCCCATTATTTCATTGACCTCACTTGTTTTCTCCCTTAATTTCTTGGTGTTGTAGGCTTTCATGGCGGGGATCTTTGTTCTCTCTGTATCTGTCTCCATCCATTGTCTAATCTTTTCTACCCATTCCGTCCTCTCTGTTACTTCGTCGGTGTTTCTTCGTGTGTCGTTGTTTGATACCTCATCCTCCCTGTCGTCTTTCTGTGTCATCGTCTCTCAGTTCGTCTTCGTGTAATTCGTTGTCGTGTGACATTTCCCTTTCCAGTTCTTCTCTTTCTGTTGGGGAGAGCCAGTTCTTTTTCTTTATGTTCCTTATTATTATTATTATTATTATTATTATTATTATTATTATTAACTACACAAAAAACTTTCCGTTTTGTTCTGAAGATTGGAAAAGAAACCCACAAAATTACTGTGTATAAGGCGTTTACTTATAAGTATTTACATTTTATTTTACTCAAATAAAATGTAAATACTTAGAAGTAAACACGTTATATACAGTAATTTTGTGGGTTTCTTTTTCAATTATTATTATTATTATTATTTTATTATTATTATTATTATTATTATTATTATTTATTATTATTATCATTATTATTATTATTATTTTATTCGAAAGGAAAAACAGATGGTAACTAAAAATACAGAAAGAGATCATTTATCAGAAAAACGGGAAAATTTACGAATAAATAAATAAACGAATAAATGAAAAGTAATTAATCTATTTAATTATTTTACATTTATAGGTTTCTAAACGTTATACGTCTAAAACAACGATATATTCGACGGCATAAAAGACAAGCAAGTAAAATACACGTTAGTTGACAAAAAAAAAAATATATCACATATGACGTGTAAATGGGCGGGGAGCCAGAGAGAGAGAGAGAGAGAGATACAATGTATCCCCTCATTAAGCGTACAATAACCCTGATATTATCTCAGGAAATACTACTGTTTTTGTGCCTTCATATATATATATATATATATATATATATATATATATATATATATATATATATATATATATATATATATAGGATGATAGATAGATATAGATATAGATATATATATATATATATATATATATATATATATATATATATATATATATATATATATATTCGCTTACTCGGGGAGTAAGCCTACAAACTACTTTGTGTGTTGGTGTTTCTCGTCGAGTTAAAGATACGGGAATTTTATGATATGATATTTATGGTTGATTTATTAGAATGAAAATGTAAAAAAAAAAAATATAATAATGTTCATGTTAAACAGTACACAACAATTATTTCTAATAAAATATGGCGTATTTATTTCAATTTTCGTTGGTGAAACAACGCTCTACTTGACTGTAGATTTTAGAACGCGCCCCAAGTAAGCTAGAGGTCGGATCATGCATTTGTTTTTGCCTATTGACCATAGCTGTTGTGATCGACGAACAACTTTTTTTTCTTTGTTTACCTTTTGTCAAAAGTGAAAAGTCATCACCATTCGTAAGTACAGCATTACCAAACAATTTCGCGCTAGTTCAATGCCCGAAATTTTCATTTGCAGGCTGAAAAATAGTACCTCAAGAGAGGAATTCTTATCTATTTATTTTATTTATTTATTTATATTTTTGTTCGAAAACCCCCCTCTCTCCATTTTTTTAGTTCTAGCTGGAAGTTTGGCTTCGACCACACAACTCTCATCGCTTCTTCCGTCTGCTCATAATGACAGCGAACTCAAATGCTAATTACATGTGACAGTTATTCAGTGTAACAGGACTGGCAGTTATCCTGGAGCGTTACGGACTTATGATGTATCATTACACACACGCGCGCAAACACATTTATGTGTGCATATATATTATTGACACACACACACACATATATATAATATATTTGAATTTTATCACATAACCGTGATTCATACACAAGCATCAAGCTACAAATGTCCTTTAATATCCAATTCGCTCTACCTCGGAATCAATATATTTTCATATATGTTAACCGGAGGGGAATTATTTAGTTGATAAGAAATTCGTCACTGTGTAAGTCCTGAATTTTTGTATTCCGTGGTTCGAGCCCATGAACCGACGAATTTTTTATCTACTACAAAATTCCCTTTCGGTTAACATATATGAAAATATATTAATTCCGAGGTAGAACTAATTGATATTAAAGGACATCTGTAGCTTAATGCTCATGCTCCATATATATAGTATATATATATATATATATATATATATATATATATATATGCATTAAGCTACAACTGTCCTTTAATATCCAATTCACTCTACCTCAGAATTCATATATTTTCAATATAAGTTAACCGAAGGGGAATATTTTGGTTGGAAATAACTTCGTCCTCTCGTGGATTCGAACCAGCGCACGCAGGAGAAATCGGGACTACAGTGACATTACCGACTCTGCCAACAAGCTTAATACATGCATATGAATCATGGTGATGTGATAAATACATATAGTGTATACAGGGTGTCCATAAAGTCCCAGTACCATTACAAGTATTCATTGCTCAGACACCATATAACATACAGTAATGCAGTTTTGTGTAGAATGTTCTACATTTCCTGAAGTTGCATTCAGAGCACTTCATTCTACAAAAAAAAAAAAAAAAAAAAAAAATAATGGACTGCTCTATGTCATATGGTTTCTGAGCAATAAATACTTATAATGGTGATGGGACTATATGGACACCCTGTATAATAAATATATATATATATATATATATATACAATAATATATATATATATATATATATATAAATATTATCTAGATAGATATATAATTATCTATATATATATATATTATATAATATATAATATAAATATATAATATATATTATATATATAAAATATATAGTGAAGCATGTATCTACATATCAAAAACCCATTTATATACTAAATAATATTAAAAAATAACAGTTATTTCCTTTTCTGAGAGGAAAAATGAGTCATATATTACCAAAAGTGGCCAGCGCTCTGGGCCTCCCTCCCTCCCTCCCTAGTCCCTACCTGACGGAGATGACACCAAAGGTGGCGCTGGATGTCAACACACCCGGAGCCCGGATGAGCTCCACTTCCGGTGGTGGCGGCCGTCAGGTGGGTGACACCCATCTAGCCCCCACGCCCCCAACCCCCGGCTCACAACGGCACCCCCGCCCGTTACTGCAAATGAATCTG
>NC_061110.1:11527104-11569717 GCF_015104395.2 Macrobrachium nipponense | reverse complement strand
CAGATTCATTTGCATAACGGGGGTGCCGTTGTGAGCCGGGGGTTTGGGGGACGTGGGGGCTAGAAATGGGTGTCACCCACCTGACGGCCGCCACCACCGGAAGTGGAGCTCATCCGGGCTCCGGGTTGTGTTGACATCCAGCACCACCTTTGGTGTCATCTCCGTCAGGTAGGGACTAGGGAGGGGAGAGGGAGATCCAGAGCGCTGGTCAGTTTTGGTAATATAGGACTCACCTTCCTCTCAGAAAAAGGAAAATAACTGTTTTTTAATATTATTTAGTAATATAAATACGTTTTTGATGTGTAGATCATGCTTCACTAAATATATATATTATATATATATATATATATATATATATATATATATAGATATATATATAAATATTATATATTATACAGGGTGTCCATAAATAGTCCCGGCACCATTATAAGTATTTATTGCTCAGAAAACATATCACATAGAGCAGTCCATTTTTTTTTTGTAGAATGAAGTGCTCTGAATGTAAACTTCAGGAAATGTAGAACATTCTACACAAAACTGGCAATTACTGTATGTTATAGGTAAAGGTGTTGAGCATAGAATACTAGTAATGGTACTGGGACTTTATGGACACCATGTATACATATATATATATAAATATATATTATCTATATATATATATATATATCATATATATAGATATATATATAATATATATATATATATAGGGCATAGTGTGGCACGGGCGTATGTTTTCCAAAAGACAATAACTTTATAATACTTAAGAAAAAGGCACGAAACGGATAATAAGGAAGAAAGGGAAAGGGAATAATACGATAATGATTTTCTTAGCGAAGGGATTTGTTACTCAAAACATTAGGCTTTTAGCCATTAGACATCTGGTTTTCATCTCCCCCAAAAGCCTCTGTCCGTACCAGCGATTAGTGACCAACAAGAGATTATAGTCGACGAGGGATATCGCCCAGGCACCTTCGAGAAATTGGAAACTACTCTCATTAGCGCCTATGACTAATCGGCGTTCCCTTCGTGAACAGGTCAGAGAGAGCCATCTGGCATACGTTAAAAAGGAATTCTATGACCCGTTGTTAGAAAGAGGGAAGTACCAAATTCTTAAAAGCTCCACCCTCCCAAAGGTAGGCCTCTAGTATCGACCGAATCAAAAAGCCATGAGTGTGGTCATAAGACAGCCCAAAAGGAGTATCAACGAATGACCTATGAGGTTACTAAAGGGATACGCCCTAAGAAGCCAGGACATGAAGAAGGAGGCGTATACAAATTCAAAGCCTACGAATTACTGTAGAAGACCTGACAGGAAGGCGGTCTCGTATGAAGTTAGCAGCCACTAAAAGTCTTTCAGAAAATGCCACACCCAGTCAAAATCCCAAAATCCCAAGGCGGGGCTAAGGAGATTTCAACTGAACAAAAAGGCGAGACAGAGAGAGAGCAAGGAGAAAAGGAAGCAGAGAAAAAAAGGGGAACAGAGAAGCCAAGAGAGAGAACAACCGGGGAGCCTGAGGGGAGAACTGCAGTGGCATGGCCGTGAAACAGAGAAGGACAGAAGAATCCCCAGAAGAAGAACAGGTGCAAAAGTGTGGTGTGCGAAGCAATCAAAGACAGTGAAAGTGACAATCAATACTCAGTAAATTTCCCTCGTGCCTATAGACTCGTAATTGCAACAAGTGCCAATTAATGTTTTATCAGTCCAAGAGCCCAGTAACTCAGGTGGAAAACAGGTGTAAGAACCCTAACGAAGAATAAAACTTAATGCAAAGAAACATATCAATTAATTTCTCATCCTAACAGAACCCTTTTACCTAATTCCCCAAAGTACAGCCTCCCCACGGCACACGTTTACCTTAGATCTGTGCAAAGAAAGTAAGTACCGTCACAGAAATATTTGGAACCCCTGGCCGGGACCTGCTACTTGGTGACAAGTCCTGGGAGAAAAATATCCTGTGTATTTGTATGCAATAACAAGTGTGTCCTTGACTTCCTACTGAGATTGTGTATTGTGTTTATGCAAAATTTCATTGGACATTCTTACTGTAATTTCTGAGTAACCTTGTACATTAAACAATATAACTTTACTGCTTGATACTACAACAAAATTGGCAACTCGGTTAAAGGAACCGGTTAGTGGTTAATACTTGTAGGTTTCTTCTACTGTGACAACAATTAGTAAGTTTTCACCAATCAATATCTTGTTAGTAAGTTTTCAACGACTACTATCTTGTTAATGAGTCTTCATCAATTAACTTCTTGTTAGTGAGTCTTCATCGATTAATATCTTATTAGTAAGTTATCATCAATCAACATCTAATGGATTTGAACAAAGTAAGTATATTAATTACCCCTTCAAAATCTTGATCATTTCTAAAACGAATTCTCTTATCTTAAAAATCTCTTAATGTCTATCTAACCCGTCTTATTTATTCTTTTCTTTTCTTTTTAAGAATGTTCTCATGGAACGATTAAACTTAATATAGTCTTGAAATTCTTATACTGCGCAGTTAACCGTTTCTTACATACCCAATATTCCCTTCAAGTCAAAATGAATTGAAGTTAGTGCACATAACTCCAAAAAAAATTGCTACAAACCAACTAATTAAAGTAAGAATTGCAACAATAAAAGATTATTCCTAAGTCGACCGATGGAGGTAAACTTAGCAATAAAGAAATCAAATAAATACATGGGAATAATTGGATGAATTAATGGGTTTGTTCTTCTGTTTCACTGAAAAGTGACTCTTCTATTTCTTAGGTTATATCTAATTCCTTCTTCTGGAATTTTTCTTCTGACGTCTCTGTCATTTCGGATTCTTCAGCTTCTTTGGTTCTCTTGACCTTCGTCCTTGTTTGTATCCAAAATTCTTTTAACTCCCAATGATTCAGCATATGTGGAAGGCATTTGGCTATTCATTTTGCTTAACCTTTCTCTTGTAGTTCCTTGTACGTCTACGACCTTGTATGGTCCTGTGAATTTTGTGGCTAACTTATAATTAATACCACTTACTTACGTTTCCTTCTTAATATAGACTTCATCTCCTTTTCTGTAGTCTACAGGCCTTAATCCTTCTTGATGCTTCTCTATCATATTCTGCTGGGCTTCTTCTAGATTCTTGTGCAATTGCTTGTGGATTACTTTAAAGTTTCCGATTCTTATCTTCATGATATCTTCAGAGTAATTTGGCTGTATTGGCTGATTCAGCCATGCATAAGGTAATCTGGGTTCATATCCCATCAAAGCTTTTATGGGAGTTGCTCGAGTACTCGTATGATGTCTTGCATTTAATGATAATTGGACTTAAGGTAAATTTGACGTCCCAGTCAGGATCCTGTCCTACGTGTGACGCAATACATCTAAAACCTTCCATGTATTCCTTTCTACTAAGCCATTACTAGCTGGGGTGATACGGCTGTATCGCTACCTTTTCTACCTTAAAGGCGTTACAAATTTCTTGAACTAATGAGTGTTGAACTCGGTCCCATTATCAGAAATAATGAGCTGTGGGGCAGAATATCTGCCAAAACTATCTTATCGAAGAGAGCGATTGCACAATCCTTGGCACTTTTACTAGTAGTGGTACCAACTCTGTATATCTCGTGAGCGCGTCGATACATACTAGTATATTCTTATTCCCTTTACTCGTGGTATGAAGATTAGTGATAAGATCAATAGATACTCTTCAAAAGGAGTCTGTGGGATAGGATATTTCCCTAGTGGTACTTCCTTGTCTGTTCTTCCCTTGTAGCTGTTGCTGTATTGCAGCTCATCACATAATTACTAACATCCTTGTGAATTCCCTTCCAATGGAAAGTTTCTTTGGATTAACTTAATTGTCCTTCATCCCTTCCTGGGTGAGCTCTCATGTCGTCGTCGTGCATTAGCTCAATGACCTTGTTTCTTAGACTCTTAGGTACTAACCTTTGTGCAGTACACCTAGAAATTGACCAAATGGATCATATTCGTGACACATCCAAATTAATACGCCATCTATGTCCGTTAGTGCATCTGTGGGACATCCAACCTTCCTACCTAGTTCGGTTAATTCTTGTTGGCTGTATTTTCTTTCGTTTCTAACGTATTTGAACAGTTCCCTTATATCTTCATCTCTTTCTTGTTCCTTTATGAAATTTTGCCGGGGAAAGCTCCTCTGTATAATGCATGGTGAGTACATTTACGTCATTGCACATTGTTTCATTCTTTTCTTCTTCTTGAACTTATCATATTATACTATCACCTTGTGGACAACATATCTTGATAATGCAATCTGCTACCTTATTCGTCTTCCCGGGACGGGATATCTCACTTCTATATCATAATCTTGGGTGCTGTCATGAACCAACGGGCTCTTCGTCCAGAAAAATTAGGATTCTTTAGCATTTCTACTGCAGCTGAATGATCCGTGAACACGGTTATCTTGTAACCAAAAATGATATATCTGAAATGCTTTAAAGCGTCTATTATAGCTAGAGACTCGAGGTCTGTTACTGAGTAGTTCACTTCTGAGGGCTTTAATTTCCTACTGTAATAAGCTATCGCATTATACTTATTATCTTGTCTTTGCATTAAACATGCTCCTATACCAATGTGGCTTGCGTCCGTGGCTAAAAAGAATTCTTTGCCAAAGTCTGGAAAGCTAAGCACTGGGGGATGTGTTAATCTTTCTTTCAATTCATCAAATGCTTCTGCTGCTCGTCTGTCCATATAAATGAGAGTTGTTCCTTTAAAAGTTCAGTTAGTGGAGCTGATATGACTGCAAAGTTCCCTATGAACTTGCGGTAAAAACCTGCTAAACCTAAGAATGACTTTACGTCCTTCTTGCACTGAGGTGTAGGATATTCCTTGATTGAACTTAATCTTTAAGTCGTTTACTTCTACGCCCTTTTCACTTAGTGTATGACCAAGGTAGTCTATTTTCCTTTTAAGGAAGTTACACTTCTTCAGTTTAAGCTTCAGGTTGGCTTTTCTTAATCTCTTTAGGACTTCTCTGACTAAGTCTATATGTTCCTCTATAGTATCGTGCTATTACCAAATCATCTATGTAACAATGTACGTCCTTGCCTAGTAAATCGCCCAAAAATTTTATCCATTAATCTTACGAAAGTTACCGGGCTTGACTTTATACCAAAGAGCATTCTTACATACTGGTATCTGCCGTTACTAGTGGAAAAAGCAGTCAAAGGTTTACTTTCTTCGTCTAGAGGGATTTGCAAGAATCCCTGCAATAAATCTATAGTGGTGAAGTATCTCTTGGACCCTATAGTGGCGATAAGATCTCGCATTGACGGCATTGGATAAGGATCATTTTCAGTAATTTGGTTCAATTTTCTGAAATCCACAACTATTCTATAAGTTTTGTCCCTTTTAGGAACTAGCAAAAGTGGAAAAGACCATGGGGATTTAGATGGTTCTATTATTCCTTGCCTATTCATTCTTTGTACTTCTCTTTCAATGATCTCCTTCTGGGAATGTGCTACTCTGTAAGCTGGTATGTAAATTGGCTTCTTGGTGTTTGATGGAATGTCTATCTTGTGCGTTATTTCGCGTGTATTTCCCAAGGTGTCGCCGTCAAGAGCGACTATATCATTATATTCGCACAGTAAGTCTATGAATTCTTCTCTAACATGGTTTTCCTTAATGTCCTTTAAATGAAATCCTATCTTAGCTCTTCTCAGTTCTATGCCTGAGCATAATTTCATTTCCTTTACTGATCGCTGCTACCGTTTCCTTTCTACAACTCGGATAGGTATGGAGTATACTTCTGCTAAGCCTATCTCTGTACCTGGTGTTAATTTAAAACCTTTCCTCCTCTGTTATTCGTAATCTGTAACTCTATTTTGCCCTGTCGACTTCATGTAAACTAGAGAATAATGTATTCCATTTACTTGCGACTTTTCAGTTAAGTGTGAGAATTTCCTTTCCTTCAAAAATTGGATTTACTATACATTCTACCCACGTACTTTCTCCTGGTTCAAGTCTTAATTCCCTCTCTAACTTTTAAAAATTTAAAGTGCATTGATTTTGATTCTAAGAGGTTAATGATCTGTGTGAACTCGTGATGCATTCTGGATATCTTCCCTCTGTCTTATCCTCTTTAAGATACTTCAGTGTGGGATTCTCTTGAGTCTGGGTTCTTTTAATTAACTTGCATATTGGTATTCTAGAAATCTCACGACCGTTGTTGATCACTAGTTGTTCTCTAGGGGCATCAATGCTTATCCCTTGTCTAGCCATAGTTGGATAACCTATCAGCAAATGAGCAAAAGCTAATTGTATATCTCTGGCTACCAGAACATTTTCTTTCTAGAGCAATTCTCCTAGCCTGAATGGAAAATTTAAACTGTCCAATTACGTGGATATCATTACCCTGGACGTCTGTAATTCTACAATCTACCGCTGGATTCAAACTTAAGTGAGAAAAATACAATCGATACACCTTTTTGCATTATATTCTTAGGACACCTGTATCAAAGAATGTAATAATAGGTTTCTCTAGACCGACATGTGCGGGAAATAATGGTCTATAATATATCATTCCCTACATCAACTTTGCTAACCTGTGTAGCTGGGCTTAGCCTTGACATTCCGGACGTTCTCTCTGTTATAGAGGAAGATTCATTGTACAGTAAGCAGAAAATTTCCCATTGCGTCGTCTGACATTGACTGAACTGATTGATACCCTATACTTGCTGTTTGATTAGCATATCTATTTGGGACGGAATCCCTATTTCCTCTAACTGGGGGAGATTGACTTTGGTTTCTACCTCTGCCTCTCGACTGCCGATCTACCTCTAGGAGCTGAAACAAATTTATTTCTGCATTCTCGAGCACTATGTCCTGTTCTCTATGGAAAGGACAGAAGGCTATCCCTCGGCAGTCACGGGCATAATGTCCTCTCTTCTGACAGTTATAACACGTGACTGTCGAAAATCCTCCTTGAGAAGATTTACCTGGCATTTCTTATTCTGATTTCTAGATGGAATGTCCTAGATCTATTTGGACCTCTTTCCTTTTGTCCTATAGCGACTAAAGGTCTGTATATAGGATTCCCTTCAGGTCTTCTACCTAGGATTTTTGTTTCCTCCTCTTCAATCTCTGCTACATCATCGGATGTCTCCCACTTACGTGTCATCCTTGCAATGACTTCCGTTGGCAGGCTTCCAATCATTATTGCTAGTCTAAATATAACATGACTCATTAGCATTTTTTGCTTGCCTCCTTCTACCTCTATCCAACCTGTGGATTCCATGAAGTTTACCCCATTCCATTCATATTGTTATACAAACTGAGAGCTAAACTCTGATAACGTCTTTCGTCTAACTTAAATTGACGCACTATCCTTGCCAAGCTAGTAACTGGATCTCTTTCACCAACTGTGGAATAAACCTTCTAAAATACCGTTTCAATTCTTCCCAATTCTTAAGATCTCGGTAAGTATCGGAGTGGACGTACCGTTCTAAGTCTCCTCCGGCTTCCAAATCAAGATAACTCTTGGCTTCAATAAGCTTTTCTCTATCTGTCCCCGTTATGCTATCTAGGCGTGTCTCACTTGCTCTATCCAGTTCTCTAAGTTACAAGCTAACTGACCATCCTTTCTTCCGCAAAATTTAGCTATGTGATTAAATCACATGTCCCTTATGTATTCCCATTACTGCTGCGTTCGAATTCGCGGACTGTGTACTCTCCGGCATGTTAATTTCCTTGTTTGACTTCTCGTGAGCACAGGCGTTATTACGTTCTGATAAGGAGTTCGGTCTCCCTTTGACCATCGACTCGTTAATGGAAATTTCTTAAGTACTGAGTATCATTAAAAGTATCAAAGAAAGTATCAAGTTATGACAGTAATATCCCCAAAAGAAAATGATAATAAACAATAAAATTGTTTTTACTAAAGTATTCGGTCACCATAAAAAATAAAAGAATTTTCCCCAGAAATATTCTCAAAGTCTTACGTTACCGGTAAGCGATCTTAAAATAACAAACAAAAACAAAACAAAAATCTTCAACCAGTACTGGTAAAAACGATACTGAACTGACCGTAAAGTGTACGCTAACGAGAGACCTCCCGTGAATACCCTTGTTATCCTAAAACAAACAAAATAAAAACAAGTAAACATCATTCGACGTAACGAATAAAAGTAAAAAGCAAATACTAAAACAAAAAAAAACAAAGTACAAGAAATCACAAAAACAACCAAAAATCACAAAAAAAATAACATAAAATGACACAATCAAAATTCAAATTAAAATTTAAAGTTATTGGTTAGTAAATACAAATGTTCGGGAAAAGGTCTTAGTAGCTGATTAGTTATAATTAGTAAAATGAAATATCGTAGAGTTTTCGTTGCCAAAAAAAAATTCAGAGAGAAAATCTTTAATCTTGAAATACCAGAAATTATCTAACTGAAATGTTAATCGCGTAATTTACTTTTATAAAGTTAATGTTATGTAAGTGTGGGGACCTTTATTTGACTTAACTCTTTCGTCGTCTTCGACACCCGGGTTTAACGTCTTCTTCGCGTCTCGATGACGCTTGCGTTCGCCTACCAGCGCTTTGAATGATGTGTTGGTTCCCCCTCTCTCTCTCTCTTCGGGAAAGGGGACCTCTCTCTCTCTTCTTTTCCTCTCAGAGCAGGATTGCGTTGACTGTTGCGTTTTCGGGATTATGTTTTCTTTCCTCTTGATATTTTCTTTACGCTTTCGATATCTTGTTCTTCTAGTGGAAGTTCTTTCACTGTTCTTCGGAGTGGAGTTTTTCTTTCGCAAAGTGTGGGTGGCTTTTTTTTGGAGCGCTTTTATTGTTACAACTCGGTAACTGTCTTTGTATTTGGGGAGCACTGGTAACTGTCTTAGAGGAGAACTTTCTTTTTCGAGTGGCGTGAATGGATGAAATCTCGTTATGCCGACACTAAACTTTTATTCCGTTCGCGGCCGCTGTCTTTAACTGTCATTCGCGTCTTCGTATCACGTCGCTAATCACCATTCTTTGCTGTGTCTTTTGTCTCTTCCTATCCTACCGCTCGCATCAATTAATCTTGTCACTATATCAATCTTTATCTCATCGTATCCCGTCGCTCTGCCACCAATATTTCTGTGACGGTACTTACTTCTTTGCACAGATCTAAGGTAACGTGTGCCGTGGAGGCTGTACTTTGGGGAATTAGGTAAAGGGGTTCTGTTAGGATGAGAAATTAATTGATATGTTTGTCTTTGCATTAAGGTTTATTCTTCGTTAGGGGTTTCTTACACCTGTTTTTCCACCTGAGTTACTGGGCTCTTGGACTGATAAAACTTAATTGGCACTTGTTGCAATTACGAGTCTATAGGCACGAGGGAAATTTACTGAGTATTGATTGTCACTTTCACTGTCTTTGATTGCTTCGCACACCACACTTTTGCACCTGTTCTTCTTCTGGGGGATTCTTCTGTCCTTCTCTGTTTCACGGCATGCCACTGCAGTTCTCCCCTCAGGCTCCCGGTTGTTCTCTCTCTTGGCTTCTCTGTTCCCCTTTTTTCTCGCTTCCTTTTTTCTCCTTGCTTCTCTCTCTGTCTCGCCTTTTTGTTCAGTTGAAATCTCCTTAGCCCCGCCTTTGGATTTTTGGATTTTGACTGGGTGTGGCATTTTCTGAAAGACTTCTTGTGCCTTAGTGGCTGCTAACTTCATACGAGACCGCCTTCCTGTCAGGTCTTCTACAGTAATTCGTAGGCTTTGAATTTGTATACGCCTCCTTCTTCATGTCCTGGCTCTTAGGGGCGTATCCCTTTAGTAACCTCATAGGTCATTCGTTGATACCCCTTTTGGGCTGTCTTATGACCAACACTCATGGCTTTTGATTCGTCGATACTAGAGGCCTACCTTTGGGTAGGGTGGAGCTTTAAGAATTTGGTACTTCCCTCTTTCTAACAACGGGTCATAGAATTCCTTTAACGTATGCCAGATGGCTCTCTCTGACCTGTTCACGAAGGGAAACGCCGATTAGTCATAGGCGCTAATGAGAGTAGTTTCCAATTTCTGAAGGTGCCTGGGCGATATACCCTCGTCGACTATAATCTCTGTTGGTCACTAATCGCTGGTACGGACAGAGGCTTTTTGGGGGAGATGAAAACCAGATGTCTAATGGCTAAAAGCCGGAATGTTTGAGTAACAAAATCCCTTCGCTAAGAAAAATCATTATCGTATTATTCCCTTTCCCTTTCTTCCTTATTATCCGTTTCGTGCCTTTTTTTCTTAAGTATTATAAAAGTTATTGTCTTTTGGAATAACGACACTGTGCCACCACTATTACATATATATATATATATATATATATATATATTATATATATATAATGTGTTATATATATATATTTATCACATCACCATGATTCATATACATGTATTAAGCTTGTTGGCCGAGTTGGTAATGTCACTGTAGTCCCGATTTCTCCTGCCGTGCGCTGGTTCGAATCCACGAGAGGGACGAAGTTATTTCCAACCAAAATATTCCCCTTCGGTTTAAGTTATATGAAAATATATGAATTCTGAGGTAGAGTAAATTGGATATTAAAGGACAGTTGTAGCTTAATGCATATATATATATATATATATATATATATATATATATATATATATATATATATATTATATCTATATATATATATATAATATATATATATTATGAGCATTAAGCTACAGATGTCCTTTAATATCTAATTAGTTCTACCTCGGAATTAATATATTTTCATATATGTTAACTGAAAGGGAATTTTGTAGTAGATAAAAAATTCGTCGGTTCATGGGCTCGAACCACGGAAAGCAAAAATTCAGGACTTACACAGTGACGAATTTCTTATCAACTAAACAATTCCCCTCCGGTTACATATATGAAAATATATTGATTCCGAGGTAGAGCGAATTGGATATTAAAGGACATTGTAGCTTGATGCTTGTGTATGAATCACGGTTATGTGATAAAATTCAAATATATGTTATATATATATGTGTGTGTGTGTGTGTCAATAATATATATGCACACATAAATGTGTTTGCGCGCGTGTGTGTAATGATACATCATAAGTCCGTAACGCTCCAGGATAACTGCCAGTCCTGTTACACTGAATAACTGTCACATGTAATTAGCATTTGAGTTCGCTGTCATTATGAGCAGACGGAAGAAGCGATGAGAGTTGTGTGGTCGAAGCCAAACTTCCAGATAGAACTAAAAAAATGGAAGAGAGGGGGGTTTTTCGAACAAAAATATAAAATAAATAAATAAAATAAATAGATAAGAATTCCTCTCTTGAGGTACTATTTTTCAGCCTGCAAATGAAAATCTCGGACATTGAACTAGCGCGAAATTGTTGGGGTAATGCTGTACTTACGAATGGTGATGACTTTTCACTTTTGACAAAAGGTAAACAAGAAAAAAAATTGTTCGTCGATCACAACAGCTATGGCAATAGGCAAAAACAAATGCATGATCCGACCTCTAGCTACTTGGGGCGCGTTCTAAAATCTACAGTCAAGTAGAGCGTTGTTTCACCAACGAAAATTGAAATAAATACGCCATATTTTTATTAGAAATAATTGTTGTGTACTGTTTAACATGAACATTATTATATATTTTTTTTACATTTTCATTCTAATAAATCAATCATAAATATCCTATCATAAAATTCCCGTATCTTTAACTCGACGAGAAACACCAACACACAAAGTAGTTTGTAGGCTTACTCCCCGAGTAAGCGAATATATATATATATATATATATATATATATATATATATATATATATATATACTATATCTATCTATATCTATCTATATCTATCATCTATATCTATATATATATATATATATATATATATATATATATATATATATATATATATATATATATATATATATGTTAGAAGGCACAAAAACAGTAGTATTTCCTGAGATAATATCAGGGTTATTGTACGCTTAATGAGGGGATACATTGTATCTCTCTCTCTCTCTCTCTCTCTCTCTGGCTCCCCGCCCATTTACACGTCATATGTGATATATATATATATTTTTTTTTTGTCAACCAACGTGTATTTTACTTGCTTGTCTTTTGTGCCGTCGAACATATCGTTCTTTTAGACGTATAACGTTTAGAAACCTATAAATGTAAAATAATTAAATAGGCTAATTACTTTCATTTATTCGTTATTTATTTAGTTCGTAAATTTTCCCGTTTTTTCTGATAAATGATCTCTTTCTGTATTCCTAGTTACCATCTGTTTTTCCTTTCGAATAATAATAATAATTAATAATAATAATAATAATAATAATAATAATAATAATAATAATAATAATAATAATAATAATAATAATAGTAATAATAATAATAATTGAAAAAGAACCCACAAAATTATGTATATAACGTGTTTACTTCTAAGTATTTACATTTTGATTTGAGTAAAATAAAATATAAACACTTATAAGTAAAACGCCTTATACACAGTAATTTTGCGGGTTTCTTTCCAATCTTGAGAAGAAAACTGAAAGTT
This sequence comes from Macrobrachium nipponense, assembly GCF_015104395.2. NCBI lineage: Eukaryota > Metazoa > Arthropoda > Malacostraca > Decapoda > Palaemonidae > Macrobrachium > Macrobrachium nipponense. The sequence continues at coordinate 11,557,199 of NC_061110.1, read as the reverse complement.
TTTGTTTAGTTAATAATAATAATATAATAATAATAATAATAATAATAATAATAATAATAATGTCACACGACAACGAATTACACGAAGACGAACTGAGAGACGATGTCACGGAAGACGACAGGGATGATGAGGTATGCAACAACGACACACGAAGAAACACCGACGAAGTAACAGAGAGGACGGAATGGGTAGAAAAGATTAGACAATGGATGGAGCCAGATACAGAGAGAACAAGATCCCTCCATGAAAGCCTATACAACACAAGAAATTAAGGGAGAAAACAAGTGAGGTCAATGAAATAATGGGCATAATACACACCACCAGTATCACAGAAACAAATAACTTTGGCATATGCAGGAGCAAGATTAGTAGCAGATACTGATGGGATTCGAACACACAACCACCAGCACAACCAACCCAACAGAAACCAAAAACAGCAACCTCCTTGGAAAAGGCGCCTGGAAAAGCAAATCATGGTGATGAGATCTGACTTAAGTAAAACTGAAAGAGATGGCAGAAAAAAGGCTAAGAAGCAAGAAAACAAGGGAGGAAACTCAATGAGAAATACAAAGTACAAGAGAGGGGACTAAACAACGCAATAGAAGATGTAAAAACAGAGGCTTAAGGCCAAAGCACATAAGATCCAACGGTACATGAACAGGAATAAGGGATACCAACAGAACAAAACTTTTCGGAAAACCAACCAGAAAAGACTATACAGCCAACTAAGAGGGGAAGACAAAACCACCCAGAAATTCCTCCTGAAGCCGAACCAAGTAAGAGGACTCTTGGGAAAAACATATGGAGCAATCCGGTATCACACAACAAACATGCAACATGGCTCCAGGAAGTCAAGGAAGAAGAAACAGGCAGAATAAAACAAAGATTCACAGAGATCACGACAGACACCGTCAGACACAAACTAAAGAAAAGGCCAAACTGGAAAGTCCCAGGTCCCGATGAAGTCCATGGATACTGGCTCAAAAAAACTTTCAAGGCCTACACCCACGAATAGCAGAACAACAGGAACCGGACAGTGACATTGCCGAATCGGCAATGTCACTGTCCGTCCTGACTTCGTCTCGTCCACTGGACAGTGGTTCGATCCCATGAGGGAACGAAATTATTATCAACTAAAAAATTCCCCTTCGGTACATATATGAAAATATATCAATTTCGAGGTAGAGCGAATTAGATATTAAAGGACATTTGTAGCTCGAATGATTTATATGAATCACGGTGATGTGATAATATTCATATATATATATATATATATATATATATATATATATATTATATATATATATATATATATATATACACACACACATTCCAGAATTGCGAGATGGAGTTGTTTGCCTAAAATATGACTGACCAATATAAATTCAGTAAACCAACTTTTGTTAGAACAATCATACAGATTTTTTTTCCGACATTTTCCATACAAATGTTATAGATACCTTTTTTTCCAGGTATGATGTGCATAATTTGTAAGAAGTCATTTGTTCCTATTGTTCAAGTAAAAGAAAAAGAACCACTTAGTCTTATTGAATATAGTCAACAGAGAAATGACGAGACAATCTACCAGCAACTGCTCACCAGATAAAAATGAAAGGGCTTGATGTTTAGGAGGTTCACGAACACTGTAGGAAATGGTTCACAATAGAACCTAGAATTTCAACCAGAATCAGAAAAGACTCAAAGAAGAAAGACAAGGAGATCAACAAGTTTGTTTGACTGGAAAAGGTGAATTGTTTTTTATGTAATTCATCCTGCAAGATAGATAAAAAGAATCCATCGAGACGGGATTGGCATCTTGCTTCGACAATTCAACTTCGCGAGAAAATCTTGAAAGCTTGCAAATTGAGACTTGAAACTGACGAGCATGATGAATGGGCTTTAGAAGTGTGGGCCAGAGCACTTGATTGCATTGATTTTATTGATGCAGAAGCTCGGTATCATAGAAATTGTCGGGTTCGGTTTGAAACTATTCAAAATCTCTTTCCTAATAAGCAAAAATGTTTAAGAGGTCGGCGAAGTAATAAAGGAATGGTTAGAAGCTGAAACTTCCATCCACTCAATACCAGAGTTCAGAGAAAAGGTTTTATAGAATTTTCAAGACAATAATGAAGCATATGATTCTAGGTATCTAAAAAAAAACCATTGAAAGACCATTATGGAGGCCACATATCCTTTTCTGAACAACCTGGAAGAGAAACACTAATATATATCCTTGATATGGCCAGCTTCATTATAAATAAGAAATTCCGAGAGAGAAAAGATGACATACAAGAGGAAAGTAGAAGGATCATTGAAGCTGATGCAAACTTAATCAGAGCAGAAATTCGGGAAAAACAGTATGACCCATCATCATATCCAACTACTGAAGAAATAACTAGTCCATGGATTCCTGATAGCCGTAGAATTTTTATGGCTAGCTTTACCAAGTCCACACTTGAGCAAGAATTTATAGGACAATGTATTGCCAAGTTACCTTCTCCTATGATAATACCACCTATCTTATTTGCCCTATGTGTTGAGGTAGATCACATTTATGGATCAAAGTGGCTCAATGATGAATTGTTCAAGTTAGGATTTTTTGTTTCCTATTGTGGAGACACTCGTTTCAAGCAAGCTTCTCTTACCTCACAATCGTTGAATGATACCATCAAGCAAACATCAACAGAAAACAGCCTCATACAATTCATCACAGACAACGTTGACCACAATATTGCTACTTAAGATGGCCGAGGAAGCTTTCATGGGATGGGCATCATTTCTTCAACAGTCGGGAGTAGTCAGTGTAATGAAGGAGAAACGAATTAAAAGGCCTGATAAGTTACTGAGGGTAAAGGAATTAATACTCACGGCAACAGATGTCCATATTACCGCCTATGATTTCCCACAGAGCAGAAAATTTGACAGGATTTTATTCAAATCTTCGATATAACTCTTATACCCTTATGTTTTACCTGAAACACTGAATGCAGAAATTTTGTAGCATGCCGCAAGTTTAAATTCAACAAAAGATAACCCTAGACCTGACTGGTCTGGTCATATGCAAAACCTGATTCAAGAAGGGAATCAAGAAAAGGCAACAAGAACATTGCTGACCATTATTAACGTGAATCCAACAATCTACTCATGCATCTACTCTATTCTGCTTTTTGTGATTGATCAGTGTAAAACACTCAATGCTACAACACCATCTATAGCATATTCTTTTTTGTTTCATAACTGAAGGCTTACAGATTATTTTATTTTTTTTTATTGATCATGCATTCTTGTGTCTTTTGTGTGTGAACTCAATAGGAAAAGGCCTACTTCAGAACTAGCATAAGTGAAAACAATGTTTGATAAATTCTTGACAACAAAATAAGTGTTCCAAAGTAATGAAGTACTAAAAGTCTATCTCCCGTTTATTAACCCTGAGATGGAAAACTATTGACAATAATGTTATGTAATGCTTTTCCATAGTTTTGTTGGTGTAACAAAGACATACCCACCTATTAATGAATTCCATTATCCTTTATAATTAGGATTTTAACAGGTTACATTCACACTGTATCTCATATGAATTCAGCTTAATGAGTTTTTCTTTCTGATAAAATATAAGTATTCAAGAATACTCTAAAACTATTTCCAGCTTTATAGTATTTATTTTCGGGTTGGCCCATTTTTAAGCCTGAATTGACCGGTCTAATAAATCTACGATGTTTACTAATGCTAAATGATAGACTGCAGGAGAGAGAGAGAGAGAGAGAGAGAGGCTACTGAGGCTAGAGGTCTGCATAATGGTGTGTTGATTATCCACCCTCCGATCATCAAACGCAACAAATTACAGCCCTCTAGACTCAGTAGTTTTTATGTTATTTAAGGTTGAAGTTAGCCACAATCGTGCATCTGACAACGATATAGGCCAGGCCACCACCGGACAGTTTAATGGGCCGTGGCTCATACAGCAGTGTACCGGGAACACTGAAAAATAGATGTATTTTTGGTGGCCTTGAGTATACGATGTACAGAAAACTTCTTCGACGCATTTTTACTTTTTAAATAACTTTAAATGCACTTTTTTTTTAACACTTCTACAACTGAAATTAGTATATTTTAGTTATATTTCGAATTCATAATGATTAAAATGGAGACTGGGTTTGCATATGGGTTTGCTTTCCTGGTCTCCGTCAGTGCACCTCATGCGGTATGCTGTAGGAATTACTCAAGGTTCTTTGGAGCGTCCCTTCGGCCCCCTAGCTGCAACCCCTTTTGCTCCTTTTACTGTACCTCCGTTCATAGTCTCTTTCTTCCATCTTCCTTTTCCACCCTCGCCTAACAATTGATTCATAGTGCAATGCTTTGAGGTTTTCCCCTCCTGTACGCCTTTCAAACCTTTTTACTGTCAATTTCCGTTTCAGCGCTGAATGGCCGTATATGTAGGTCCCAGCTGCCATAAAGAATATTTACCAGCTAAAATAAATCGTAAGTCAATTGTTGTAAGTGTTCAAAGCTTTGACGTTAGCGTCGGTCTAGTTTATAATACCTATAGAATCTTCCGTGTTGGGTGCACAAAAAGAGTATTATTTTCTTTCGTAATTTCAGTGATATGAAGTATATTTCATTTTGTTGATAAATCATTCTGCATTACTAAGGGAGGGATGTGCACAAGGCACCTTGAACTTGACAGTATTCCAAGTTTAATGGATCAACACTCAAAAGTTTTAGGAAAATGAATAATTAACTTGAGTGTCCGTCCCTAAAGTTCCACTTACAGCATAGAGTCAGATCTGTCCTTCAGAAAGTTGTCATTTGTATAATCAGGCACGTGATAGGGCTATTTTACCTACCCTTATGAATAAACAAACATATAAATAAGGTAGTAGATGACTAAGCCCCTGGCCGAGAGACGTATAGGTCTAGGTTAATCAGGCTTAGTAGTCTTACGGCAAGCAGTTTTACGGATAAGGGATTGAACTGTTACCAGTTTTAACAAGACTGAGCCATCACGAAGGAAATTGTCAACCCCTAATTGTATCTGTATAGACCACACCTGCCTATCTTAATAGCTGCTCTCGTGTGATTGATGAACTCCAGGTGCACTCAGTTTGTTTAAACCTCCCTATGGGTTTCAAAATCTAACATCCGCCCATATCATACCGTAGATATGTTTTAATTAAACTACACAACTACTTATTTCGATTTACTACTTTAATATTGATTACAATACTCTTTTCCTCTAAATTACAAAAAAGTGGCTGGGTTTAATGCATATGATGAATGGAAAATCTGAGGTACAAAATATAACAGCATTTTTATTTTGCTGTATGACCCTTTTGTGAGTAGGTATTAACCAGACAGTGTGCCTAGAATATAAGTAACCTCAGCCCCAATAGGCGTAAAATATACTTAGTGGGACTTTCCATTGAAATTACTATATTTTGGAGTGAGCATAATGACCGAAAACTTGGAATACTTGCATTCATTACTTCCCTATCAACGAGGAAAATCCACCCAGCAGCTTACAAACATGAAGGAAATTTTGCTAATAGTTTACAAGTGACCAATATACGATAGAACCATATAACCTAACCAGACCTACCTTAACCTAACCTAACCTAACCTTGGAAGTTGTGCCACAACCTACTCACTGGAGAGCGCCTACAGTGGCGGCGTGGTTGGTTTGGTGTTTGTTTGCTTCTCACCTCGGTGGTCGCGGGATCGATTCTCGGGCATTCCATTGAGGAGCGAGAGATGTGAATTTCTGGTGATAGAAGTTCACTCTCGACGTGGTTCGGAAGTCACATAAAGCCGTTGGTCCGTTGCTGAATAACCACCGGTTCCATGCAACGTAAAAACACCAGACAAACAAACACGAACATACCCACTGGACCCACTCGAGTAAGTCATCTTAACCCCACGCTTCATTCAACCCATTCGTTGTGCAAATTCCGGTACATTTTCTTTAGTATAGGCAGTAATTGAAAAGAATACGTTTTCTCTTAATAAAGTCAAAGAAAACGAACCAAAATAATTGGTTGACTATAATAAGATCTTTCTATCTGGAAAAAAATAGGCTGGTAGTATATCTATGGCAATTGTTGGTAACGTTCAGTTATTACTCGCATTGAAGGATCGATGGTTATCCAGTTTTGCAGCTACAAAGTTCCTGTAGTAAATTGGAATGGAGATTATCTTGTAGAATCAGGGTAGAAAGATACCTGATTTTTTGAGATTTATAATTACTACAAAGGACTATTTGTAAGCGCCCTTAGGAAAGCGAGTACCTATTTAGATGAAAGAGGAGTGCCTGAAGGCATATCTGATTAAATCAAAAGCTAATAATCTGAGAAGTAGTTTTACCTAATCTCCTTCAGTAAGGGGAGATGAATGATTGAACCAAGGCACCTTAAAATGTGGCCAATGCAATTTAGAGTTCTCTTATGTACAGAGATTAAAGTCTGCTTTAGTTACAACTTAAAAACGCCAAAGACTTATGCGAGAGATTGGGTCAGGTAGCGATCTATCTTACAGCCGTTAGCCAATCAAAAACAGCCCTCGCATCCGCTAATCTCGTTGGCTGAGATTTCGCAGCCTGGCTTCAGTTGAGAGAAGGTAAATAGTCCCTTGTTAACTATCTGGGGTTAATTCGACCATTTTTTTCGAATAGTAGTATGTCATGACTGGTGGAAAGTGTGAAGAACTTATAACCAAGTTGGAATTTTTTAAACCATGACAGAGAGGTGAGGTCGGGCACTTTATTTTCAAGTTATATATATATATATATATATATATATATATATATATATATATATAATATATGTCATATCACTTTTCCGTGATTCATATACATATTGTAGCTCGATATATGTATATGAATCACGGAAAAGTGATATGACTTATAGATTGGCTACGTGCTGTCAAAAGCACTACAAACACTACCCGAGTCGAGGTGGGTTGGTGTGTCTCCAATCCAATGAATTACCTGCGCGCGAAAGGTATTTCAGGGTGAGAGGCGACATGAACTTTTAGCCTCTCGCGGTAGTGTAGTAGGTAAAGCTTCACTGACGTTCCTGGATTTGAAAGGATCCCGGATCGCGCCCCGATCCAGGCAAGTCTATTTTATCGAGAAAAAATTCCCCTTCGGTTAAGCATATATGAAAATATATTAATTCCGAGGTAGAGCGAATTAGATATTAAAGGACATTGTAGCTCGATATATATATATTATATAATATAGTATGATATATATATATAGATATATATATATATATAAATCACGTGATCATACGAATCGTATATTTAAACAGTTACAAATGACCTGAATGATTATAAGAACGTCCATGGTACCAGAGATGAATGCATAATAATAATAATAATAAAATAAATAACAATAATAATAACTAATAATAATAATATAATAATAATAATAATAAAAATAAAAATAATAATAATAATTGAAAAAGAAACCCACAAATTCAATTTGTAACTTGTTTACTTCTAAGTATTTACATTTAGTTTACTCCACACTCGAGTACTTTCAGGCCCTTCTGTGGCCCATTCTCAAGAGATGTTTGGGATGTTAGCCTGGGTCAAGGCCCAGCAGTCTTCTGGCCTTGACCCAGGCTAACATCCCCAACATCTCTTGAGAATGGGCCACAGAAGGGCCGGGTGAAAGTACTCGAGTGTGGAGTAAAAAAAACTAAATGTAAATACTTAGAAGTAAACAAGTTACAAATTGAATTTGTGGGTTTCTTTTTCAATCTTCAGAAGAAAACTGAAAGAAGTTTTTGTTTGGTGGTTTAATAATAATAATAATAATAATAATAATAATAATAATAATAATAATAATATAATGACCGTCTTCCCCTTCAATTGGGTTGAATACCTGGCTGCCGGACGAAGCTCCTCTGTTGCCAGAGGTTCCATTTACGTCGTTGTCGTTTATTCCTTCATTTCTTAACATCATTGCTGAGTTTTGCTATTTAACCCATAGCTGGACCCTACCCCATCAGGGATAGGTACTCATTTACAGCTAAGTAGACTGAGGAAATTATGGTAAAGATCCATTCCCAAGGAATCAACGCCGAGGAGAGCGGTCACCCATCCAACGACTGACCAGCCCCAATGTTGCTTAACCAGTCCATTGACGACCTAACCCACTCTGCCACGGCGCCACATGGAAGGAGGGGATATAAAACACCAAGAGATGAAGGACACGATCAGGAAAGAATATATGCAGAGACTCAAGGCGATACTCAAGTCAAAACTCAACGCCGGAAATATGATAAAAGCCATAAACACATGGGCAGTGCCAGTAATCAGATCAGCGCAGGGAATAGTCGAATGGACGAAGGCAGAAGCTCCGCAGCATAGATCAGAAAACCAGGAAACATATGACAATACACAAAGCACTACACCCAAGAGCAAATACGGACAGACTATACATAACACGAAAGGAAGGAGGGAGAGGACTTCTAAGTATAGAGGACTGCGTCAACATCGAGAACAGAGCACTGGGGCAATATCTAAAAACCAGTGAAGACGAGTGGCTAAAGAGTGCATGGGAAATGACTAATAAAAGTGGGACGAAGACCCAGAAATATACAGAGACAGGAGAATGACAGACAGAACAGAGGACTGGCACAACAAACCAATGCACAGACAATACATGAGACAGACTAAAGAACTAGCCAGCGATGACACATGGCAATGGCTACAGAGGGGAGAGCTAAAGAAGGAAACTGAAGGAATGCTAACAGCGGTACAAGATCAGGCCCTAAGAACCAAATATATATGTTCAAAGAACGATAGACGGAAATAACATCTCTCCCATATGTAGGAGGTGCAATACGAAAAATGAAACCATAAACCACATAGCAAGCGAATGCCCGGCACTTGCACTGAACCAGTACAAAAAGGGGCATGATTCAGTAGCAAAAGCCCTCCACTGGAGCCTGTGCAAGAAACACCAGCTACCTTGCACTAATAAGTGGTACGAGCACCAACCTGAGGGAGTGATAGAAAACGATCAGGCAAAGATCCTCTGGGACTATGGTATCAGAACGGATAGGATGATACGTGCAAATAGACCAGACGTGACGTTGATTGACAAAGTCAAGAAGAAAGTATTACTCATTGATGTCGCAATACCATGGGACACCAGAGTTGAACGAGAAAGAGAGGGGAAAAAAATGGTGATTAAGTATCAAGATCTGAAAATAGAAATAGAAGGATATGGGATATGCCAGTGGAAATCGTACCCATAATCATAGGAGCACTAGGCACGATCCCAAGATCCCTGAAAAGGAATCTAGAAAAACTAGAGGCTGAAGTAGCTCCAGGACTCATGCAGAAGAGTGTGATCCTAGAAACGGCGCACATAGTAAGAAAAGTGATGGACTCCTAAGGAGGCAGGATGCACCCCTGAACCCCACACTCTAAATACCACCCAATCGAATTGGAGGACTGTGATAGAGCAAAAAAAAAAAAAAAAAAAAAAAATAATAAAATAAAAAAATAAATAAATAAAAAATAAATAATAATAATAATTTGCATTTTGCTACCATGAAATATGAGTCCTACAGGAGAGAGAGAGAGAGAGAGAGAGAGAGAGAGAGAGAGAGAGAGAGAGAGAGTGCGTGTCTTTATTTCCTCCTAAGTTGCCACCAACAAAAACGTGTACATACGTATGTATGTATTAAATATTGCCTCGGTTCATTTAATTGTTTTATTTCATGTAATGATTCATGCATTGCATCTTTGAAGTTTGTTTATTTAAAAAAAGTAGAATAAGAATTAAAGTTGCACTTTTCCTTTGAATAATTCATATGCTTTATTTTTGTTGCCAAAATGTACAAAGCAGAAAATAATCATCTTATAATATTTAATTTTTCAAGTAAATGTGGCATTATTGGTAATTCCAGCAGGCATATTAAATATATATTATAAACTTTTGTTTTAAAAAGGGTATGAGAATTTTATATTATTTTCTAACACACAAAATACGATAGGCCTTTCATAAAAAATTACCAGGTAGACGAATTTCCCAATGGGAAACAGGCCTAAACTATATAAATATACGACGATTATATGAAACCTTAAACGTTAATAAAATACTTTTTCATTTTAATGGCGCAAATTTGGTATATTCTGAGTTTAAAAGACTTCATTCTGCAAAATATATTACGTAAATTAGTTAATATCAAATGCGTGCAAGTCAGGCAGTTTCTAAAGATTTCCAGTGATCATTTTGTATAATAATTCTCTTGGGTCATTTTCGTAGCTTCCACTAACTATTTTTGATAGATTATCGGTAATTATTTCGTTGTCAATTGAAATCTCATATTGGACAAAGAGAAACTTCCCACGGCTATCTTATAATCATAGACGTGATGCGAAGCAGTTGCGAGATGTTGCCGGGAAAGTTGGTATGTGAGACTAAAAATGGCGCCATGATGCTTACTGCCCATTAGTGTAGTACAAAGAACCCGTTCACTGTTAAGCAGTTCTGATTCATTAATTTGCTAATAGAAGTGATTTAACGTCTATCTAAATCCTTTCAGGACAAGTTCATCAATTATCTAACGTGACAATTTCGATGTTATTGTGTTTATCTTTTAGTCCTGTTTCCCATCTTGAATGATTCTGCATCTGCTTTCACAGTACGACTTTCAAAGGCTCTCAAATTGTTAAATATCTTGGCGACGTCTTACCTTTTCGATACAGTACACTAATTGAATGCTTATTAACTTCTTGGGTAATGTCTCTTTATTTGTGGCTGACGATTTGTATTAAAGCTACTTCGTGTTTCACATTATTCATACGTCGATTTTAACCATTTGTCTTGCTAATTCTTTTACCAAAGCCCTCGAACAAAATACCCTCGAGATATGTCCTTTTCATGAGACAAAGGTCGTTAATACAACTTTTTCACTATTAGATAAACTTCCAATCATATTTATTTATATTTTACTCATCACAATGATAAAACTATTTCTGTACTGAAAATTCAGAAACGTAGACAATAGTTACGTATTGCAACCAGACTGAATAAAGGATACTTGCCATATAACGTTTTTATTTTGATTTTATTTAGCAACCTTTTGCACAAAAATTGATAAAATTCATGATCAAAGAATGCAGAAATACATTTTCAATTCATATCTTATACACAGTCTGGTAAAATCACTCACATCATGTAATATTGAAAGGTAAATCTTCTCGTACACAAAATAGTTTTCAGATATCATCTTTTTTTTAATTCTTTAGTTACTCTTTCTCTCAATAGATGGTGTAGCAGCGTTGCTGAGACCTATAGCCCCTTTATACTTGTTGGCCAATCAGAACCGTCCTTCCTATCGCCTGCCAATCTCATTGGCTGAGATTTCAAAGCGTCTGCTGTGTCAGCTTTGAAAGGAGATATTCCATGTTGATTTTGAGAATGATTTGAAATGGTATGTTTCAAGAGGTGGAATTGTGAGAACCCATTTTGAATTTGGAACTTTGAGTGACAGAAAGTTGAGACAAAACTATTTTTAAGATTTATTTTTTATATATGGAAATCATATGATCCTGAATAGTACACAGAACTTCAATAATAATAATAATAATAATAATAATAATAATAATAATAATAATAATAATAATATTATGAAATGCCTTGACAGATTATAAGAACTATTACCATGACATTTGAGTCTTAGGTGGTGAATCTCTCTCTCTCTCTCTCTCTCTCTCTCTCTCTCTCTCTCTCCATTTGAAGGCATCAATGTAAATCTTTCCTTGTGAGCTGCTGTGTGTAACCTAACTTCTTATGAGAGAGAGAGAGAGAGAGAGAGAGAGAGAGAGAGAGAGAGAGAGAGAGAGACCCTGTCCCCTAGCTGCCATCCAAACCAATCTCCATAGATAGTGACCAGATTTAAATTTGCTTAATTTTGTTGATTGTATTTATGTGTCTATGTAAGAATTATGTGTGGGCTTAAAGACAATTACCTTACAACATTCCAGTGTTATATTTGATAGTTATTCATCCATTGCCTCTTGGAAATTTGCTCGTTTTAAAATACAAAAAAATTCGTGATTTTTCTTGGATTCGTCTGCTTTTTGTGTTGCCAAAACCAGCATAGCAAAAATCTTCGTAGAGTACTTCGCTTTTTTTTTTATAAGGTCTAATATTATTGATAACAAAGTAATTATTTTATTCTTAGCATTACTATATACATATTGGTTTAAAATAGATTAACAAATTTAAGATTGTGTTTTTAGAATAGAAAGAACAATAGTCCTTTCATCAATATCACGTCTGCATATACAGAGCAGACTTTTTTTTTTCTTTTTGCTGGGAAAAGGCCTAAACGATACGACAATTAAATGAAAACCTTAAAAAATGTGAACAAAACTGGTTTTTCATCTAAATTTCGTAAATTCTATATATTATGATTTTAATAGACTTCATTCTGCAAGCTTTCTTGCATAAATTATTCAATATCAAATGCGTTCAAGTTGAGCAGCGTCTAAAAGTTTCCATTATTTATTTTGTACAATAATTAAGTAATTTCTACAACTTTCACTGGCTAGATTTAATAGCTAGTCAGTCATTATTTGTTTCCTAATCAATGTCGTATATTGGACATGGAAAAATGTCATACAGAGATTTTGAAATCTTATACTCTATTTCAGGTACTTACAAGATATTGCCACTTACTAGATATATAATTATTTTACGTTAAACTTTCAAAACATCTAGTCCTGACTCAGTTGCATGTTTGCAGATGTAATGCACTACCTCTTTAAGTTCAGTAAATCCAATTTGACTTTATATTTTTTGTGGCGACTTCATTGTTATGGTGTTTAACCTTTTTAATTCCGTTTCCCATCTTGAATTATGTCTATATCTGGTCTTACAGGACGACTTCAAGAAACTCTCAAATGTTTGAATACCTTCATTCAGAATTTAATATTTTTAATGCATTTTGTTTGTAAATAATTGTTTTTACTGCATTCAGTGCCTGTATGATTACTGTTAAAATGATTTCGAATACTATGTGGTGTCTTACTGTTATAACTACATCAACTCTAACCATTCGCCTTACAGTTTCTTTATGCCAGATACCTTTAGCAAAATACCTTTCCGAGTCCTCATTATTAACAAAAAACGCGTCGTTATCAGCGACTTTTTCTTATTAAAAATAATAATTTTCATTAATAGTTTTTTTTAATAAATTCATTTTGATACAATTAAATTGTATGTTGCAATGTATAATTTTCTAGACAATAGTTATAAATTGCAAAAAGTCTGACTTGAAATAGTTGCCATGTCATGCTTTTGTTTTCCTTTGATTTAGCAATATATGCATTGATAATGAATAGATTTTACAATTAAAGAAAACTAGAATATATCTTTAAGTAAATTTTCATAACAGTATCATAAAATTTCTCATATTTTATGTAATATCGAAGGATAATCTTCTCATAAACAAAACAGTTTTCATTTATGACTTTATGGTACGACTTATTTCATAGTTACTTAAAGTCTCAATAGATGTCCCTAGTGGTATTGCTCAGACTTGTTATACGTCTAAAATCAAATACGACAATGCTAAGAAACCACAAAGTATTTCAAATAACTAATATGTACATGCTTGAATATGAATTTTTAATAATATAATAAAGCTGAATTGGAAAATTTACTATATATAATTCTGATCCATTGTATATATGACATTTAATTTGATTATATAATTTGTAAGCCCATCTGCTTCACCCATATATTTTTATATGTCCATAGATATGATTTGATACCTAAGTGATATAGATTCTATGCTAACTGACCTCATCTGCAATGGGACGTTTTCAATGTTATTCTCTTCTGTTCTGTTAACCATTTTCAATGGTGTCTGCCCCCGGCTTTTACAGAACAACTTCAAGTAAATTCTAAGATATTGACAACTTGTAAAGTCTAAAATTTTTGTACAATATGATCATAAATACGTGTTATTCTTAAATATCTCGTCTGCGTTGTTTTCTGTTTAAAGGTCGAGTTTATTACTACATAGTGTTTTACTGTTAGACTTACGTCTCTCTCTCTCTCTCAACTTATATCGAATGCAAGCCCTTAATTAATGAAGGAACAAAGGAAGAATTGCAGACCTTACGGGCAAGATGAGAGAGAGAGAGAATTCATTAGACAAAAGGGTAAATAAAGGAAAATATCCGAATTTATTTCCATAGATGAGGTAAAAAAAACCGCACGGGAAGAGAGAGAGAAGAGAGAGAGAGAGAGAGAGAGAGAGAGAGAGAGAGAGAGCAAAAAAAAGATATGGACTGCAAAAATCCCTAATGTTCTTACAAACTTGAGAGAGACTGATTTTAGTAATTTATAACACCAAGAGACAAGACATAATTAAAAATCTCTTGGAATCATTCCTGCTATATTTTGATAAATCAAAATCTCTCGTGGAATATAGAAAATAAACGAAAAATCGAGAGAGAAAGAGGAGAGTATATGAACTGGATACTTCAGATATAGATTTCAGTTTGAAGAGAATGTGGCCTTGCCTGGCCTTGGAAGCAGCAGCTGTTGTTGGGACATTGTTGTCCTGATGTCGTTCGAAATACGGAAGATCAACAATCTTGTTTGGTGTGGCTGCCTATTCGCTGGTGAAATTTCTCTCTTGACTGATGATGATGGAGCTGAACAGGCCAAGGAAAAGGAACTGAACGAGAGAATTGCGGGCTTGCGAGACGCCATCCAGTGCCAGAGAGAGCAGCGGGTGAACTTGGACAGGACAATTCTTCAGCTACAACAGAACACACAGAAGGCTATAAGGAGACACAGAAGGCGGGAGGGAGGGAAGAACACACTCGTGTTAACCAGATCACTTGGAGGTGTTGCAACAGCAAGCCTGGCAAGACAAGGCCCCCTCGCTCGAAACTGGAACGATAAAGAGAAGAGGGAGAAACGGCAGCTGGAAGACAAGATCCTCAAGCGGGAATCCGAGAGGAAAGACCTCGAGTTGAGGTTCCATTGCCTGCAGAGGGAAGTGGAAGACCTCTGGAAGAAAATGTGTGAAGTTGAGGAGGCGAAACTCAAGAGGAACGAGCTGGCATTGACTTCTAGAGGAAGGAAATCGTCGCCTGGAATTGCTGGAGAGGAAGGCCTGTGTCCAGGGCGAACGGAACGACCAGCTGGAAGATGAGGTTGGACAGCTGCGAGGAGCGAAGGAGAAATTGGTGCGCGACCTGAAGGACCTCCATGAGAAATAAAGACGCTTACAGGAGGACAACTGGAAACTGCAGAAGGAGCTGTCCATCTTCAAGGAATGGCCCGATGAAGACTGCGCTGGCCTCACAAAGACGGATCAGAGGTGAAAATTTTGTTGTATGTGTTACGGCCTCTGGGAGAGGTCCGCTTCAGGTTCGATATGAAATAAATAAAAAAAATATATTTCGACACCAACAGTTGAAACTGGTGATACGAATATAGAAAGAAACACTAACACAACAAAGGTTTATTACAAGCTTACTAACAAAGGTATATGCAGAATGGTATATCCTATTTGCATAAAAAAATAAAATCTAACACTGCATGAACAGGGGAACAGTGAGGTAATTAAAATACTTGCTGCTTAGTTTAAAGACTCGAAGTGATGGCTTCACAAAAGGAAAACGGTGATTGCAGAGATCCTCTTGACTGTATTGCAGAACATAGTCTACTCTTGATACTTGAAAGTCAAGAACTCCCCAAAACCTCTAGACCAGTATCCAACCAACTCTCGAGCAACTTTTCTTCTGATCCTTCGTCGGTTCCTTTTCACTTATCTTTCTCGGATGATCTCAGCTGCTGCTGATCTCTCACTGATAATCTGATCTGTGGCTCTTACTGAGGATATCTCTCTGTGACTAACTGGTGATCTTTCTCTCTTACGATCTCTCTTTCTCCAACTTCGACCGTCGTATTTATACAGCACTCTAGGGGCGGAGCCTAAGGCGAATGTCACAGGCTCCCGAGATTACTAGAACTTCTTAGAAGACTCTCGACGGAATATTGCATCATATTTCGCTGCGTTTCTCCCGCCACTTAGGCGCGTGTTGCGCTCCACAACACGCCCGACGATTCCAGAACAACCGCGAAAACAGGCGCCTCTAACCCGGGCGTGAAAGCCTCCTTGCTGCCGAACTTCCCTAAAATGCGTTTTCCTTTCCTTTATCTTTCTTTGCTATGAAGCAATTACCATCACACGCCGCCCCCCCCCCCCCCCCCCCCCACCCCCCCCCCCCAAAAGAGAGAGAGAAAAAAAATGAAATCAACTGATTTTTTTTTTTCAGGAGAAACAAGAATTAAACAGCTGGGAAACAATTCTGCATAAAGCTTTCATACTTTTTCATTCACTCAACCACTCATGCCAAAACAGAAAACGGTCATTAGGCTACTCATTCTGAAAACTCTAGAGAGGCTATCTGCTATGACATTATCCCTCTCTCTTACTTTTTCCGTTTTCTGAACTCTGCTCAAAACTTTGAAAGACTAAGACACCTCTTGTGTCTTTCTCAAAACTAATTTCTCTTTCTGGGACACAGTTACCAGGGGCACGGGCGGCGGCCAAGGTACAGGATGTTCTTTATAATTCTGGAGCAAATTTACATTCAGTGCCTTTGCTCTACTCTTACCCACATTAATTCTATGATATATATTTCCCCTCTCCTCTATCACTGAAAAAGGACCTTCGAACTTATAAGGTAAAAAGGGACTTTCTCTCGAGACTAGTACTAAAACTTTATCTCTTACACACAAACTTCTCTCTTTTGCTCTAAGATCATGTTTTCCTTCAGTCCCCCCTTGACTTCCGTTTGGGCTTCCATTCTCCTGTTTTTATAATACTCAAGATTAGTTATGCAATCATCTCTACCCTTACTTCTAGGCAAAGTTCCGAACATATTTATATATACATTCTCAAAAGATTTACCTACTGAAGGAATATCACACAACGGAACTCTGGGAATTACTTGAATCGGTTTCCCGGCAATCTGATATTCATGACAGCTTAAAGCATACCTCTTCACATCATTTTTCATCTTAGGCCAAAAGTACGCCCTACTAATACACTTGAAAGTTTTATTTACTCCCAAATGTCCTTGCTCATCATATGCTAACTTCAAAACTAGCTCACGAAGCTTCCTAGGAACCACTAATTCTTCTGTGATTCCTCCTTCACTACCTGACTTTCAGTTTCTTTCACGATATCGTTATTATCACATTCCTCCTTAGACATGCAACTATACACAGTAAGCGCCCTACCACTCAAGACTGACTGCAAATATAAAGTCCACGTTTTCTTTAGGAGAACCTACTCGTTCCATTAACTTCTCAAAACACATGAAATATGTACTAGTAACATCCTCTTCATCAAACTTTGGTACTAATTTTAGCACTGCACTCATACCAAACGTATCAGCTTCGTTTTCGTTCTCGCCTCACCGACTGTTACAAGTACTTTCCCTTAACCGAGCAATTTCCAACTCATGCATACGCTCTTTCTCTCTCTCTTCCTGCTCATGCATACGTACATTTTCTCTTTCTTCCTGCTCATGCATACGCTCTTTCTCTCTCTCTTCCTGCTGCATTACCAACATTTCTCTCTCTTGCTGCATTTTCATTGCTTCTCTCTCTTGGTGCATTTTCATTGCTTCTCTCGCTTGCTGCACTTCCCTCTCAGCTGCTCTTTCCTCTCTCTCAGCCGCTCTTTCATCTCTCTCATACTTTTCTCTTTCTTTCTTCTCAACATATTCACGGAGATCATTCCCCTCTAGACCCAGAAGCTTGCCTGACTCAATAAACTCTTTCACCATCCCACTCTATATTCTCCCTGTTTCAATTTGTTATGGTGTCGAAATATACTGGCCAAATGTTGCCACAATGTTACGGCCTCTGAGAGAGGTCCGCTTCAGGTTCGATATGAAATAAAAAAGAAAAAAAAATGTCAACACCAACAGTTGAAACTGGGGATACGAATATAGAAAGAAACACTAACACAACAAGGTTTATTTACAAGCTTACTAACAAAGGTAAATGCAGAATGGTATATCCTATTTACATAAAAAATAAATAGAATCTTACACTGCATGAACGGGGGAACTGTGAGGTAATTAAAATACTTGCTGCTTAGTGTAGAGACTCGAAGCTATGGCTTCACAAAAGGAAAACGGTGATTGCAGACATCCTCTTGACTCTGTATTGCAGAACATAATCTACTCTTGATACTTGAAAGTCAAGAACTCCCCAAAACCTCTAGCAGGATATTTTCTTCTCTGAAGTCTGCTCAACGTCGAGATAACTCGGTCGTCCACTCCTGAAGACGACTAGACCAGTATCCAACCAACTCTCGAGCAACTTTTCTTCTGATCCTTCGTCGGTTCCCTTTCTCTTTGTTCTTAATATATGACTAACAACATCCAAGAAGGGTTGAGAAAGGAAAGCCGGGTGGTGACGCCGCTGTTTCTAACTGTATTCTGTTTAAATTCTTACAGCAAACGATGACAACAAGTCATTGGAAAATCTTACTGGATCACAAAACAGTAACAATCACTTATCCTCAAATTTCTTACTCAACAATTACAAAGGCAAATCACTCAAATTAAAGCAATACAATACAATTAATAATAATGCAGTGTTTCAATAAACTTAGATTATTTAATAAAATTCATAATTCAAATGACAATAAAGATGACGTTGGAACAGCAAATTAAATGGCATACTCAACTAAATAAACAAGTAAAGCCTTTCACAAAATTAATTCCAACATTCTCCCCACCATAGGAGTCATAACTCCTATCAAGAAAACATAATAATGAACAAGGTACAGTCCAATAGCATACAGTAAGTTACACTGGAATTTCACTCAAATAGGAAGTTAAAATTTAACAGTAATTTCAATAGATTCTGTGGCAGTAACTCAAACTGATGTTTGCTAAGAGACAAAAATAAACAATAAATTAGGATAAATGTTATTCGTAGCAAAATGGACTTACAAATCTTGAATAAACATGTGAATCTAGATACAAACCTATATGATCACAAATCTAGTTTCTTAGGGACCTTATTTATCCTGCCCGATCGGGTGCGATTCTCAACAGAGTACTCAAGAGGGAATACAGACTTAGATTTCTCAAGAGGGGATTCAGGCATGGATTCATTTTAGTTTTGGCCTTCTTTAATTCATCTGAAGTCAGTGGGCCTGAAGTTCCCAAACATTTAATTACATGCATTTTACAGTTATGTACAAATCTCAAAACCCAAGCCATTACATGCTGAGCTTTACTAAAGTGACTCCATCTATCAAATTCAAAGAAAGATGTGTCTAAACTGAGAGCAACACAAGGCATGTCTTCCTTACAATTAGCTTCTTCCATAGTATAAAAACAATTTTTACCTTCATGACAAAAATACAAAGGTTCAGATAGCCAGGAGGGACCATTTACCCATAAACTGTTAGCCGAAAGCTGATCACCTAACATCCCCCTGGATATCAAATCAGAAGGGTTGTCAATTCCTGAACAATGATGCCAACAGCTAGGGGGAGTTATACTTTGGATTTCAGTAACTCTGTTGGCTACAAAGGGTTTCCATTTACAAGGGTCTCCTTGAATCCATGCAAGTGCTATCTTAGAATCAGTCCAACATATGAGGGAGGTATCATTACCCAAACTTAGAGCATTCTTTACAAAAACTACTAACCTTGAACATAATAAACTCCCCATTAATTCCAGTCCAGGAAGAGTTACTGTCTTGATAGGTGCTACTCTAGATCTGGATGCCAACAATGACACCTTATAAGAACCATCCTGGGAGCAGGTTCGTATATATACACAAGCACCATACCCCTTTGTGGAAGCATCTCCAAAGGCATGTAATTCAATTTTACAAAGACCTGCCCATGAAGTATCAGGAAAAAATAGCACCTATTAACATTCCAAGATTTCAGAAATTAGCACTCTCGACCCACTTCTGAAAACTTAACCTGCAGTTCCAGAGGTAATAAATCATCCCAAAGAAGACCCAATCTCCAAATCTCCTGAAAGGAGTATTTTACCATACATTACAAAGGACTTATAAGACCCAGAGGATCAAATAATTTAGCAATAAGACTCAAAACTGATCGTTTGGTCAACTCCAGCTCTACCTTGGAGCCTTAGTTTGTTTTTTTAATCAATTCCATGAAAAGGAAAATTGTATCAGAATTGTTATACCAATGCAATCCTAACACACTAGTAGCTTCATCTTCTTTAACAAGATTAATTCTATCATTAAATCTAGAAGTCACTAATTAGCTATTAGAGACCCATTTGGTCAAAGGCATACCTGCCAGAGATAAAACCTTACGAGCCTCCCTGAACTTGGCATAAGCTTCATTAAAGCTGTCAGCACCACTCAACCAATTATCTACATACATATTTTCCTTTAACTCTTGTATTACCTCAGTCATTTTACACTGTTCAAGATGATATAGAATTGTAGCATTTAATAAAAAGGGGCTAGCAGTGTTACCAAATGGAACACGCCGAAGTCTCATAATTCTAATACCATTTTCACACTTCAGTAAGAAACGATGTACTGTCGGCCAAAAAGCTCTTGGCAGAGTTTCATAATTTTTCGTTCACCTGCCTGACGCACGATTCATGCCTTATTTATCTATTTTTCTTTTCAAAGATGGAAGAAATCATATGTAATGACGTTAAAAATAGTCACTGATATCTTTAGAACATTATGTTATGTTATTGTGTAAAACTATTTTCCATATAGCAAAATTGACGTGAACGAAACGAAGTGATAAAAAACGTCATATCACAACCATAGATATACATTACCAAATAGATAGGAGACACCTATCACTAGTAGTATCGCATAAACATAGGCCTTAAATTATCATTTCAATATTGAGTTGAAGGTAGTTGAACTTTTCCATTTGTTAAATTTTACAGAAAACATTGGAATTCACAAAATGCTATCAAATTTAAAACCAAAAAAAAAAAAAAAAACATTTCCTAACAGTGTGAACCAGGCGACCTCACTCTATTGCTTTTGATGTTATGTGCATGGGAAATGAATCTAATGTCAATGTGTCATTTATCGGTCTAAGAAACATCCCTAGATGAGTGAGAGACAATTATTGCACTGCATTCGGTGCAAGTTCCTGTTGGAGAGATATCAAGAAAGCTTAATAAACCGGAGAGAATCATACATAGAAAAATCAAATTTTTTAAAGAACGGCAAAATTTAGAACATGGGCCTAGAGGTGGAACACCTCGAAGCACCACAAGAGAGCAAGTCAATACAATAGTGTAAATGTTGCTGAGCAACATTCATTTGTGAATTTTGAATTCTAGTGCCTCGTCACGACATTACTGAACCATGTATCATGACTAGCTCTACGCTTATGACAGGTGTCTGATGAATACTTTAGATGGAGAGGAAGAGGTTTTTTAAATCTAAACTTGAAATCTTTGAAAGTTGTCTAATGAATAAGGTCTAATGAATAGGCAAACTTATCTTGATGGATGAGAGATTCAGTTAGGCTTACTCTTTTTGTTTTGTTTTTTATCGGTGGCCAGTGAATACCACGGATAGGGAGGGAAAAAACGGTTTCAATGATGCATGCAGTTTTTTCTTCAAAACCTAAAGAATACATTTTATTGGGAGATACTTTATTAACATAGGCCTAATCCAGGCGACTAGATCAGACTTCTCACCACGAACTCCATCTCGTGAAAGCATCACTAATGATAACGGTTATTTTAAAATTGCCCGCACCGACAACGGACGCCTTAAAATGCATGTTTATAAAATATTTTCTGTTCAAAGAAACTTATCTTTCATCCCACAAAATGTGCTTACACTCGTGTTACACCCTGTAGCCGTCAAAGAGCAACCGTTTATTAAAGCAGTAGGTTTTTCTTTAAAAAAAAAAAAAAAAAAAAAAAAAAAAAAAAAAAACATGAAATAGACTTAAACGAAAACGTCACCTTTCATATTCTTATCCCTTTCAGCTACTTATAAATAGCTTATGGTAGTAGGTCTAGGTATACATGTGAAATTAATTTGAATTAATTTCTATTTAGAAGAAATGAATAGCTACAGAAAGATCAACCTAAGAAAGCTTTACAGAAAGTTAGCCTTTCTTAATGTATTCGTCAGTTTTGACTCCCACAGCTTTCAAAAGTGTCCAAATGAAACAGGATGATATGCAAAGAATTCGATAAAAAATTAAAACTGAATTATATTCGTTTGATTTTTTTATGATTGCTTTTGACTTTGAATAGCTAGGTCAGAGTTAATTATGTTAAGCAATTATGAAAAGGATAAGAAGAAAGGCGAACATGGCTAATAAAACAAGAATAACGGGAATAGTCAAATAAAGCAGATTAAATATATATATATATATATATATATATATAATATATATTATATATATATTGTCGATTTAAATATTCATTAATATTACGTATCGACAGAGTATAGACCTAGGCTAATCATGTGGGAAAATCAGAAGTCCAATTTAGGCCCACTAAATGTGTCATGCAAATTATTTTATTGCTCACAAGGACAAAATTAGTTTAATTAAACATCGTTTTCAAAGAATGTTAACACCTTGAGTATTATATATTGGCTGTAGGAGACGAAATGACAACACCCCAGTGCAGTACGATACGTTGAGTAAAGACTCGAGCGGCAGCAAAGCCAACTTCATCTTCGGTATGCTGTCGCAAGCTAGAGTTGAGAATAAAATTAGAAATCGTGGACCCATCGGTATATATTTTCCCTACTTTGCAAAATAATTATATTTAATACGTTGAATAAAGTCTACTCAATTCTAATGTAATTTATTTCAAGTATAGCACCTTTGAAAGGAAATGTTATTTATTGTTATGTAAATAATCTGGCACCTGCATACGGCAATATTTCCTTAACGAACAATGAATTAAGAAAACTACGCCAGTTCTTCGTTGGCCGTCTGTACGTTGACACCTTTATGAGGTAAGGGATGGAGGTGGGGGTGGGGGTGGAGGGTGACTAGGGACAGGGGATTTACTGTATACTGTTTTGTGGGAGACATTCAAAAGACACTGGGGAGACATTAAGAGACTTCATTAGTATTATTATAAGTTAATTGGCCATGCCAGATCATTAATCGTTTGGGGAGTGCCCGTCTGAAGGAGTCTCTCTGAAAAAAGAGAGGAAATAATGAAATAAAACTCGTGAAGAGCGACATGGGTTCGACACTTAGCCCAAGCCCCAATAAAACGTAGGTTTATGAGGTCGACCCGACCTCAACTGGGGTCTCGCCCATCAAATATGCAGCGTCCTTATCTTTTATTTAAGTTGTGGGGGGCTGGGGGGAGTTGGGGGCGGAAGGTTATGCTCTTGGTTCTATTGGTCTCTATTTGAGTGACGGTAAGTCTGTCTACATGTCTGTCTATTTGTCTGTCTGTGTTTTGTTTCAGGAGTGTCTGGTCCTGTTTCGAAGGACACCTAAAGAATGTATCTTACTAGGAGATGTAATGAATAGGTAAGATTTTTAAAGTTTTATATATATATATATATATATATATATATATATATATATATTTATATATATATACATATTGTTACGATGTGCCAAGTATCTGGTTACCATGCATCAAATATTACCTCACCAAAAGCCAGACACCTGAACCCTCATAACACGTTTAAACGACTGAATACTCTAAAGGCAACAGTGATCCCTTAACACTTACCAGTATTGCAGAAAATCAGACTAAGTTCATCAAAACAGGTGTGAGGTAATCTTGTCAGTAATTAAATTAAATCACAGGGCATCATCCCCATCAACAACTTTAAAACTCTAAGTATTTCCCTGATTTCAGAAGTCTAAGTACTTCCTGGTTCTAAGTCACTTCAAATAAATTGAAGGAAAGCAAATCAATTACCACTCTATGTTTCTACCTATTATCAATAGGGTAATCTTAAACAAAAATATACTGGGATAAAAATGAAATACTATAAAAAATTTTAAATACAAAAATTTATTATTAAATTTAAAATTATAAGTGAAATTCACAATATCAGGGAAATTACTGTACTGAAAACAAAGTAAAAGATTAATTTAATCCTTGAATCAAATTAAGTAAAATTAAATAAAAATTAATTTATCCACAAAATTCAAGAAAATTAATTCAATCAAAATTCAAAGTGTTAGGCAAAAATTGAAAATTTGAAATTAATCACAAGTGCTAAACAATACTAAAAACTTGAAAAGAATTCTAAGTAAATGAAAATTAATTCACAAATAAATTTAATTAAATGTGCAATGATTAAGCAATGAAAAGAACTAAGTCAATTAAATTGTGAATGCAAATGAAAATATAAAATAAAAAGACACACTTCAATAAGAAAATGAACAAGTGCACAAACAATGGAACAAACACAAACACAAAAAAAATCAGCAATGTGTAAAAGTGCAAATCTTTTTCACTCAAAACGCTGTACCCAGCAGTTTTTACCAAACCTTCACAACCATCTGTTATTAGTTAACCACAGTTCCCATCAATTATTAGTTATTACCTAACCGTTATTAGTTATTAGTTGCAACTAATAAAAATATGACACACTTTACCTTTTTGGTATACCAACTTCTTTCTCTGCTGCAGTCTTGTCTTACACAATTTCACAAAAACCAGGCGCCGTTACAAAACAATGTCTGTTCAGATTCCACAAAAGAAACTAAATAACACTAAATAAACTCTAAGAAATATCAAATATGAAATTCTCACAAGTTACGAGTGACCAATTTACGTTACGTTAATATAATCTCAATGATGTCGCGGGAGAGAGAGAGAGAGAGCGAGAGCAAGATATTGATGCCTCGAGGTCTTAAGATAGAATAAAATCTCTTCCTTTACGGAAGCTGGACAAGGCAGATGTCACAAACGTTCTTGGCACAAAGGCTTCCAGAAAGTTCGAATCTGATGCAATCTCACATACAAAATGTGCAATTCCCACGTGGGACTTGACAAAGACATACGCGTACAAGACGAGTCTGTAAAAAAAAAAAACGTACTCTACTCCAGATCGAAACGGAGGCTGAGCGACAATTAAGATTGACATGTTTTGATAACAACGCAAGACTCAATTCTCTCGTTATCACATGCGTTGACAGATTTAGGAAAGCAAACGGATCTCGCAGACCCTCTAATCTTAAAGTGTCGACATAAAAGTTAAACATTCGTAGTTTCGAAAAGACAAAGTAAAAATCTCTCTCTTTTTACGTTATATATATTCTTTTACAAAACACAATGCGAAATCTGAACACACATTTTAAAACATCCTATTCTAAGCTATCTAGGAATCTGAAAAAATGCTGCAAAATTCTACATGACATTTCAAAGAGGGGAAACATGCATTTTAAAAGTAGCAATATATATTATATATATATAGTATCTTATATATATCTATATATATGTATATAGATATATATAAGATATATATGTATATATATATATATATATATGTGTATAGTATATGATTATTTATATACACACGTAAATATAGGTATATACATACATATATATATATATATATATATATATATATATATATATATATATATATACTATATATATAGTATATGTATATATATATGTACGTATATATATGTGTAGTATATGATTATTTATTTACACACGTAAATATAGGTATATATATTTATATATATAGTATATGTATATATATATATATATATATATATATATATATATATATATATATATATGTATGTATATATATACGTATATATATGTATAGTATATAATTATTTATCTACACTAAATATAGGTCGTATATATATATATATATATATATATATGTATATATATATATATATATATATATATATATATATATATATATATCTATATATATATATATATATAATATGTATTTACTTTATTCCCTAAGGAAAAGAAAGAAAAACTAGAACAGGGTTCGGGTCAAGGTTCACCACTGCCTCCATGCTTTTGTGAAAGGAAAAAGTAAACAATAGTCATTGAGTAACTATGCCAAGTGCGTCCTTTTAGTCGTCTAAAAAAAATG
The DNA here is from genome assembly GCF_015104395.2 of Macrobrachium nipponense. Classification (NCBI taxonomy): domain Eukaryota; kingdom Metazoa; phylum Arthropoda; class Malacostraca; order Decapoda; family Palaemonidae; genus Macrobrachium; species Macrobrachium nipponense. The sequence goes on along the minus strand of NC_061110.1, from coordinate 11,531,080 downwards.
CAAGCCATATAATGCTGAATTATCTGCTCGAATTGCGCTCGTTCAGTCATTAAAGGAAAGTGCGAATGAAGTTAATGCTTTATTACTAAACTTAACCAAACTCTAATTGCAATATTTGTAGAGTTTTTAACTCGTGATGTAATTATGGACGAATTTGATTTACAATAACAATTGATATTTTTTATTTTCAGCCTAAGTATTGTATTAGACTTTTTTTGAGTATTTTTGTATAATATTAAAAAAAGGGGGGGGGGCTTTTTTTATGCCTTCATTTAATTGGAATTCTCTCCAATCTCTCTCTCTCTCTTTCTTTCTTTCGATTAAAGAGTTGGAACGGAAGTTTGGTAGAATTCTCTCTCTCTCTCTCTCGATTAAAGATTTGAAACAGAAGTTTGGTAGAATTTCTCTCTCTCTCTCAATTAAAGAGTTGAAACAAGTTTGGTAAAATTTCTCTCTCTCTCTCTCTCTTTCGTTTCGATTAAAGAGTTGTTAAACAGAAGTTTGGTAGAATTTCTCACTCTCTCTCTCGATTAAATGGTTGGAACAGTAGTTTGGTAAAATTTCTCCTCTCTCTCTCTCTCTGATTTTTTTATCTGATTTGTTTAATCAATTTTCTTGCTCTCCTTCCGTTTGACTTCACTGTGGTTTTCTTGTTTCTCTCTATCTCATCTATTTTGTTCCGCTTTTTGGTCTCCTCCTTGTGTCCAGTCTTCTTTGTGTGTCCCAGTCTTCTTCCTGTATCTAGTCTTCTTCCTGTATCTAGTCTTCTTTATGTGTCCAGTCTTCTTCCTGTATCTAGTCTTCTTTATGTGTCCAGTCTTCTTCCTGTATCTAGTCTTCTTTATGTGTCCAGTCTTCTTCCTGTATCTAGTCTTCTTCCTGTATCTAGTCTTCTTTATGTGTCTAGTCTTCTCCATGTGTCTAGTCTTCTTCCTGTATCTAGTCTTCTTTATGTGTCCAGTCTTCTTCCTGTATCTAGTCTTCTTTATGTGTCCAGTCTTCTTCCTGTATCCAGTCTTCTTCCTGTATCTAGTCTTCTTTATGTGTCCAGTCTTCTTCCTGTATCTAGTCTTCTTCCTGTATCCAATCCTTCTTTATGTGTCTAGTCTTCTTTATGGTCCCGTCTTCTTCCTGCATCTAGTCTTCTTCCTGTATCTAGTCTTCTTCCTTGTATCCAGTCTTCTTCCTGTATCTAGTCTTCTTATGTCAGTCTTCTCCTGTATCTAGTCTTCTTTATGTGTCAGTACTCTTCCTGTATCTAGTCTTCTTCCTGTATCTAGTCTTCTTCCTTTATCCAATCTCGATCCTGTGTCCACAGTCTTCTTCTGTATCTAGTCTTCTTTCTGTGGTACAGTTTCTTTCTTTCTGTATCTAGTCCTTCTTACTGTTATCCAGTCTTCTTTCTGTATCTAGTCTTTTCTTTATGTATCCAGTTTCTTCTTTCGGGGTGCCAGTCTTCTTCCTGTGTCCAGCCTTCCCCCCCCCGTTCTTTCTTTGTGGTCCAGTCTTCTTTCCTGGTGTCCAGGTCTTGCTTTCTGGGTGTCAAGTCTTTTCTCCTGTGTCAGTTTCTTCCTTCGGTGTCCAAGTCTTCTTTCTGTATCTAGTTCCGTTTCTTTATGTCTCCAGTCTTCCTTTCCTGTATAAGTCCGTTATGTATCCGTTCTTTCTTTCTTCGTCCAGTTTCTTCCTGTGTCCAAGTCTTCGTTCTGTGCCAGTCTTCGTCCCCCTTTGGTGTCCAGTCTTCTTCCTGTGTCCAGTCTTCTTTCTGTGTCAGTCTTTCTTCCTGGTCCAGCTTCCATTCTGTTGGGTACATTGTCTTCTTTTGGTGTCCAGTCTTATTCCTGTGTCCAGTCTTCTTTCTGTTGTCCAGCCTTCTTTCTTTGGTCTAGTCTATCTTTATGTATCCAGTTCTTCTTTCTTGTATCAGTATTCTTTTTGGGTATCCAGTTCTTCTTACCTGATTCCTAGTCTTCTTTATTGTATCCAGTTTATTTCTGTATTCTAGTTCCTTCTTTATGGTATCAGTTATTCTTTCCTGTATCTAGTTTCGGTATGTGCTTCCAAGGTCTTCGTCTGTGTCCAGTTATTCCTTTCTTGTCCAGTCTTCTTTCTGTTATAGAGTCTTCTTTATGTATTCCAGTTTAACTTTCTGGTCTCTAGTCCTCTTATGTATCCAGTTTTCCGTTCTTTCGTATATTAGTCTTCTTTATGTATCCAGTCTTCTTTCTGTATCTAGTCTTCTTTATGTATCCAGTCTTCTTTCTGTATCTAGTCTTCTTTATGTATCCAGTCTTCTTCCTGTATCTAGTCTTCTTTATGTGTCCAGTCTTCTTCCTGTGTCCAGTCTTCTTTCTGTGTCCAGTCTTCTTTCTGTATCTAGTCTTTCTTTATGTATCCAGTCTTCTTTCTGTATCTGTCTTCTTTCTGTATCCTAGTCTTATTCTGTATCTAGTCTTCTTATGTATCCAGTCTTCTTTCTGTATTAGTCTTCTTTATGGTCCAGTCGTATCTGTATCTAGTCTTCTTATGTATCCAGTCTTCTTTCTGGTATCTAGTCTTCTTTATGTATCTAGTCTTCTTTCTGATCTAGTCTTATATGTGTCCAGTCAGTCCTCTTTCTGGATCTAGTCTTCTTTTTATGTATCAGTTTTTTTCTGTATCAGTCTTCTTTATGTACCAGTTTCTTTCTGTATTGTCTTTTTAGTATCCAGGTCTTCTGTAATCTAGTCTTTTATGTATCCAGTCTTCTTTCTGTATCTAGTCTTCTTTATGTACCAGTTTTCTTCTGTATCTAGTTTCTTTATGGGTCCAGTCTTCTTCCTGTGTCCAAGTCTTTAAGCATCAGTCTTTTTATGTGTCAGTCTTCTTTATGTGTCCAGTCTTCTTCCTGTATCTAGTCTTCTTTATGTGTCCAGTCTTCTTCCTGTATCTGGTCTTCTTCCTGTATCTAGTCTTTTTATGTGTACAGTCTTCTTCCTGTATCCAGCTCTTCCTGTGTCAGTCTTCTTCCTGTGTCCAGTCAGCCTTTCTTGGTCCTCGTCTCCTTGTGCCGTCCCTTTGCAGACCTTCTTGCTTCTTTCCTCCTCTTTCCCTCAGTCATTGGCGGCAGGCTCTGTTGCCGAGAGGTGAATCAAAGACGTTTGGTGCTGATGGTTGGTTTGAGAAGCTGACGGAAGCTTCGATTCTTCTCTTGTGGATTTCGAAGTCTTCTTCCTTCCTTGGAGACAGACGGAGGCAATTGGGATTCTTTAGCAATTTGAGCAGTGAAGATCTCTGTGGCTGTATTTGACTGAGCCACGCTCTGCAAGAGTGGCTTCAGATTCTTTCGAAGTCTTTCTCCTTCCTTGGGAGCAGACGGAGACTGTGTGTTCGTTCGTCTTCGTCCTCCTCCCCGTGTGTCTTGAAGGTCGAGTTCATTTGGGATTCTTGAGGATTTTGGAAGCCTTTCTCCTCTGTTCTCGTAAGTAGTCCTATTCTCACTCTCCTCTGTAGTAGGTTCCAGTATCCAGTCCTCCTTTTGGTCCTCGTCTCCTTGTGACGTCCTTTGCAGACCTTCATGCAATCTCATCCACTTTCTCTTAGCCCTTGACGGCAGACCCTGTTGTCGAGAGGCTGAGTCAAAGACGCTTGATGCTGATGTTGCTTAGAGAAGCTGACGGAAGCTTCGATTCTTCTCTTGTGGATTTCGAAGTCTTTCTCCTTCCTTGAAGACAGACGGAGACGTGTGTTCGTTCGTCCCTCGTCTTCCTTCCTTCGTGTCTTGAAGGGCGATTTCCTTTTGGGATTCCTGAGGATTGCAGAAGCCTTTCTCCTCTGTTCTCGTAAGTAGAATAGTCCTTTTTCTCACTCTTCCTGTGTAGCAATTTGAGCGGAGAAGATCTCTGGGGCAGGATTCTACGGAGCTGTGGCTCCGTCGAGGATAACAACATCTCCAGAGATCTTCAAGTTCAAATGCTCAAGAATTCCAAGGTGAAGG
>NC_061110.1:11514414-11526604 GCF_015104395.2 Macrobrachium nipponense | reverse complement strand
GCAAATGAATCTGTTGACCAGTCTTATTCACGGCGGCGGTTGGCTTGGCGCTGGAAAGGATTTACTTTTAATATTAATAATATATGTATTTTGTGTGCTTACTCAAGGAGTAAGCCTACAGACTACAATGTTGTTGTTGTTGTTGTTGTTTGGGGGTGGGAGGGGGTTTGGAAAGGTCTCAGGATGAGCCTTGAAATAAGGTCTGAAAAAGGTCTTTTCGTGTAGAGTTAAAGATACGGGAATTTTAGGATAGGATATTTATGATCCATTTATTTGACTGAAATTTTAAAAAATAAATATTGTCCATGATTAAACAGTACAGAAAAATTATTTCTCATAAAATATAGCCTATCTATTTTAATTTTCGTCGGTGAAACAACGTTCTATTTGACTGTAGATTACAGCACGCGCCCTGAGCAAGCTGGAGGTCGGATTATGCACTTTGTTAAATTTCACGAATGTTGTTCACTTTCCATTAGTCTTAACAAATTATCAAGTTACATATACAGATCAAACCCAAAAGACAAGACGCAATAGAACAGAATATAATATTTAGGCCAAAGGCTAAGTGCTGGGCCCTACAAGGTTATTCAAGAGGAAAGCACGTCGCAGATGCGCTACGGAAGATAGAGAATATGAATGGAGGTACATTAAAATGAATGAAAGGGGTTGGAGCTAGGGGTCGAAGGGACGCCGCAAAGAACCTCGATTATTGTATACGGTGCACAGCATGAGGTGCACTGATGGCATTTTGTGACACGTGGAAATAAACTGCCACCAGAAGTTGTAAACAGCAACAGTATGGAAGAGTTTAAAAGAAAGCTAGACAAAATCATTAGGAGGACACTGTGAATGCACAGTAAAACCTGCTCCTACAGATAAGTGAGCACACGATGTCTCCTCTTTGGATGGACTAACAAGTCTTCGAGACATCCTAATCCTTGTAACTCCTACGGGTAGACGGATGGAAGCGACTGAGTATAATTTTATCAGATAGACGACTTGCAACACTTGCAGTTCAGTGCAACACTGTCAACAAAATCAGCCGTTTTGTTTTTTTAACGTCCATTGTTTCTCTAATTTCTATTTTACATAATTCATTCAATTTCTCACACATTCTACCCCATTATCTCTTATCTATCTTGGGTTCTTGCAATCCTACAAGCGCTTCTTGTGCCAATATTTACCAGCCAAATACGCGACTTCCTCGTATTGTACAAAATTCCCCTCATTTTCTCTCTCTGGCATTTCGTAATGTCATTCATTCTTAAATCGCTACGAAACAAAAGCAGCTCTTTCTGCGAGGTATTTCTTTTGTTATTCTCAATTTTTATATAGATTCGAATTCCCTTAAGTTAAAGTACGCTAAACCACAGGATATCGAACCATTGTCAACTCACTATCAATAAAATTAGTCTTTTTATTTATTTATTTGTTTAATTTTTTACTTTCGTTTCTGAAAACTATTCCAACAAGAGTACTTGTTGACGCGAAAAGAGGTCTGATGTAGACTTCTGAACCCGGACCTCAGTGGTCATAGTGGATCAAATTTGATGCAAAGAAAAAAATGCATTGCTAATGAAAGGCGTGATCCAACCTGCAGCTTACTTGGGGGCGCGTGTGCTAAAATCTACAGTCAAATAGAGCGTTGCTTCACCAACGAAAATTAAAATGAATAAATAAATAGGCTGTGTTTTATTAGAAATGATTGTTATGTACTGTTTAACATGCACATTATTCATTTTTTACTTTTTTTATTCTAATAAATAAATCATAAATATCCTATCCTAATATTCCTGTTTATTTAACTAAACGCGAAACACGTTTTTCAGATCGTTTTAGGCTTCTCCATAGGGCTTACTCACCGAGTAAGCGATAATTCCGCTGACATTTTCCTTACGGGGAATGTAGCGTTTATTACAGGTTACGGACATAACGCATGTTATTTGCCTCTAACTAACAGAAAATGTTCAAAATTCCTCCATTTCCCCAATCACGCCGTTTTTGTCCCATTTACGCGCAAATGGAACTTCGTTATCGGCTGAGAGCACCATTAGTTGACAAGTTTAAGCGGAAACTCCCAACTCCATGATTTAAATGAACTGAAATAGCAGCGTATCATCATTACTTATTATATTGGTATGGCTGATGGGCAGTCGTTCTCGTTAGATTAGGCTGGCCTTATGCCAGGACGTGATATGGACTTGTGCAGTAACCTTTCAGGATAGTTACGAAGGATTACATCATTTTTACGTGGCTAGGAACCAATTGGTTATACCTAGCAATGGGACCTATAGCTTATTGTGGGATCCGAACCATATTATATCCAGAAATTAATCTCGAATCGTCAGAAACAGATTCATCTGATTCCACGTTGTCAGAGGGTGGAATCGAATTCGGGACAACCGAATCGGTAGGCGAGCACGTAAACCACAAGCTTTCAGGAAATAGAATACACTTATGGTTGTTAAAATGGAGTAATATGGTTGTTAATAACCGTAGGTTAAAATGATCCATATGCTGTGAATTTCAGAAAAAAAAATATTGGTATAAGTTACCGTGAAATTTACCGTAGCGTATTATTTTCAATGATAAAGTAAATACCCTCTTTGTTTTGTTAATTATTCTTCATTAAATAATGGATACTAAATATTATAATTAAAAACCACAGCTTCCTTCTTACCTTCTACAATGGTCCCAGCTACTGTGTATGTCAGTCTATTTGTCAAAACTGACACTTTAGATGGACTTTATCCGTATTAGATAAAACACTGCTGACGAATGTCTCGCTGAAAAATTGCTGACGAATGTCTCATTCCAAATGGAATGGTATTATATTCTCAAACGCCGTACAAACTATATTCCTGAGATATCTCTGTCATACTTCAATCAAAAGGATATGATTGCTAGACTGATTTTTTTTTTAGAGAAATTTAGGCTTAAAAGCCAAGTCCTGGGCCCCTTTAAGCCATCCAGCACTTAGGACAGCGAAAAATATGGGGACTGGAGTGGCTAGACACCAAGATAAAGAACCAGAAAATCAATGAGATGAAATATCAGGAGCTAAATTTGGAACTGGGAGAAAAACACACAGTTGCACTAAGAGTTTGGACACTAAGATGGAAACAAAAGAAAACGAGAATGGAGGTCAAATGAAAGGATAAAAAGTTAGTGCAGTTAGAGGCCGAAGGATCTCTACAAACACCTTTTTGTAACGCCTGTAGGCATGCACAGCGCACCACCGCTCGAGGTGCGCTAATGGCGCAACCCACCTACGGGGTTAATCAAAAAGGTGTCTCGGTCTCCTTCTAACAAGTCAACTTGTGATAGGAAAGTTTCTCCAACAGAGAAGAATGATTTTCCTTTAATATGAAGATTTCAGCTTAATTTTTCAACAGATCGGTAAGCAGTTGGATCACTAAGAAGCTAGGCCTATTAGCAATCCAGAGAGAGGTTTATGACGTACCTATATTGCTAGACCTATCAGGAATCCATATCGAGTTTTAAGACGTCTTAACTTTAGTAGGCCTATCAGCAATTCATGGCGAGTTTTAAGACGTCCTTACTTTAGTAGGCTTATCAGCAACCCATAAAGAGGCTCATGACGTACCTACATTGCTAAGCCTATCAGCAATCCATAGAGAGGTTCATGACGTACCTACATTGCTAAGCCTATCAGCAATCCATAGAGAGGTTCATGACGTACCTACATTGCTAAGCCTATCAGCAATCCATAGAGAGGTTCATGACGTAATTACATTGCTAGGACTATCAGCAATCCATAGCGAGTTTTAGGACGTTCCTAATTTACTAGGTCTATCAGCAATCCACAGAGAGTTTTCCAAATATGGCGTTTCCTTTATCGGCAGGAACGGGCTTCGCCTGCAGCCATTATTGTCGGTGCACAACGAATCAATCCATTTACGATCTCATTGTCTGGTCGCGGAAGTTATTACGTTTTACGAGTGAATGAAGGGATGGTGCTATGGGATTCGTCGCTGCGGACTGTCAGAGTTCTCTCTCTCTCTCTCTCTCTCTCTCTCTCTCTCTCTCTCTCTCTCTCTCTCTCTCTCTCTTCTGTCTAGCTATCTATCTAGATCTCTCTCTCTCCCACTAGCTATCTCTCTCTCTCGCTACCTATCTCTCTTCTCTCTCTCTCTCTATCTATCTCTCTCTCTCTCTCTCCCTCTCTCCATGGATATGTTTTACACTCCATCTAGAATTACAAAGGATTCTCTCTCTCTCTCTCTCTCTCTCTCTCTCTCTCTCTCTCTCTCTCTCTCTCTCTCTAAAATAAATAAATAAATAAATAAATTAAATAAATAAATAAATAAATAAATAAAATCTAACTGTTGTTTAATCATAAATAATTTTATCAAAGTTACAGCAAGTATATTTTGGTATGTATTGAATAAATCGTTGGAGATCATGAATCATGAAATTTAGTTATATGGACCAGATTAAAAATAATTATTATTTTCACATAATAACCGTAATTTAAAGTGCAATCATTTCTAGAATATTTGTATTACAAATATTCAACTTTGAGCGCAAAATTGTGATGCTTTATCCTAGAATTCTAGTTGGCCCTCACTAGGCCTAGCCCTAATTCAAGCGAGGAATCTTAACAAACACATATTCATTCCAAGAGTTCATTGCCAATTGCTTTAAACTTAATCATAATACTACTACTCTTCTTCTGCTTCTTCTTATCGGTCTAATCCCAAATCGGGGTTGCTGTTTCTCTAATGAGCCTACTCCAGCTACTTCTATCTTGCGTTCTCCAATCGTTTATTCCTTTGTTTCTCACGCCTTCTTTGCAATCTCTCCATCTTCTCATAGGCCTACCTCTTCTATCTTTGCTTATATCATTAACTGTCGTAAGAAAAGAATTAGTACTAATTATCATGGAAAGAACACAGTTTTCTTCATTAAAATCAAATAGATGATGTTACGAACAATTACATTTCGTGTAAAAAAAAATGTCATTTTCTTTCCAAAAGTAACGGATCTTTCCAGCAGCAGCGGTGGAGTTCTTCATGTCAAGGACATTCCTTAGGGCCACGATTGTTCTGCGGCGCTTCGTGACTGTCTTTTCTTCTCCGTTTTCTGCGCTTACATATTTTTTTCTCTCGTCTTTTAGGGAAAAAAATATGACGCTAATTGCTCAGGAACGTCGCCAGAAGTAATAGAGGTGTTTCGTCAGTCATGTTTCAAAGAGAGAGAGAGAGAGAGAGAGAGAGAGAGAGAGAGAGAGAGAGAGAGAGAGAGTAGTACTAAAAGAGTTCATCTTCTAAGCGAGAAAAGAAAATGTCTTCAAATTCATTGACCATATTGTGCACTGTCGAAGAGAGAGGTGACATGCATGAATGCACAAGTTATGCAAATGCACGTACGCTATGCTAATCAGCGTGAGTACGTACTCAGACCTGCATGAGAGTGCGCTCTGAAAATGTGTTGCACAACAACGCACGCCTGTCCGAATTCTGAGACTTTCAAGTGCACCGAAGGTTGTTGTGAAGGCACTTAAACCTGTTTCTCGCCATATTTAAACAAATAATATTGCTAACTGTTATCGTCTGATCAGTCGGTTATTGAGACAAGTAAAAAATCTGATCTTTGAGAACGAGTATTTTGTAATAAACATCATAAAAGAACCAATGTTGTTTGCTTAGCGTTCCAATGTATTCATCTCAATATATTTCTGACTGGTTCACAAATCTAATGGGACCATTGGCGTATTTGTTTTACTTGATTAGGCCTACACACCATTGATAAATAATCTTGAATTAAATAACCCCATTGAATTGACCATTTCAGTAGGTCTAGTCCTACACATTTATTTGTTATTTCTAGCCAAATCTAAATGATGTTTTGCTTAATAATTCAACTTGCGTAAGCAATATCAGTAGCATAATCCTTACTACTACAGACAATATAAATAGTGAAGAGAATTGCAATGTTTTAAATAATGAATTGTGGTGATAGCTCGGAGTTTGGTTGGAATTGGCAGCGTGTACCCTTCAACATTTCTCACCCATATGCCAGTTCTGATGAATAACAATACGACAATGATCAATAGTACTTTTATGATCAACATATAAAACATATACTACTTATGAACACAATTATAGACCTTTTTTTATTCGGAAAAGACTATAGGTCTAGTGATTCTAGTCTGTTCTCGAGGTTCTGCCGCCGGCAGCGTTGCTCGGACGCGCGCTGTTCGTCCCAACCTCAGAATTTTCCCATAATTACCTCACCTGTTGCCGGTTCCCAGTGACCCCCATACCTGCCAGTAGAGCAAAGTCTCGGCGGAGGTTAGCAGAAGGGTTAAGAAGTTTTTGGTGGGGGAAGGAGGAAAGGCGGGTGAAAAAAAAAAGAAGAAAGGAACTGGGGAAAAGGTGAGAACAGGATGAGTGGGTGAGGACCTTTGAACGCTGTTGAGGAACGCGCGCCTTTGAACATATTACATTATTATTACGTTGCTGGGAAGGAAGGAGTTCTCCAAAACCAACAAGCAATTTCACGAGGTTGAACTGCATGAACAGAGGCAGTACATCACGTACAAGTAATTCATAATTGTTCCATTTCATACTATCCAATAAATTGTACGTGAAAAGACGACGAACTTGAGAAACTACGAGTGTCAATGAAATGGCATTCATGTCTAACGAAAGAGGAACGTTGATTTGTCCCACTTGTAGATGGAAAAGATAACGAGCAGTTAAGGAGTTTAGAAATAAGAAGTTAGGTAAAACTGCAAACTAACACTGCACCTCTCTGGTTGGGTAACTGCCAATTTATATGCAAAATGGGCGGCGTTTTTAGTACCAGCCCACTGGGGCTGAACGTAAAAATATAAACAAGAGACGGTAAACGTTACAAACACTAATGAAAGATGTATGCACAAACAAAAGGCTGTGAATGTCAAAGACATTAACAGATAACGTAAGCATAAACAAAAGGCGGTAGATAACCGCGCTGGCGACTGAAGGCAACCATTTCACCGGAAACTCTTCCTCGATGGCATCTGAAACACCAAGATGTTCAAAGTGGTTTTTTTCCTCACCGATTTGATAACGCGCATTTAACGTATAATGCATATCAAGAAACGACGTTTAAACGCTTAATAATTTTGTTTAGGGATGAAGTGAACCGAGAGAAAAGACTGAAAACTGTCAATCAGGGAAAACGGAAATAGGAAGAGAGGGAGGGAGAGAGAGAGAGACAACATATAGTTTTTGCCATTGTCGAGAGCTTTTTCTACAACTATTTCCTTTGATCCGGAATTCATTTTGACATAATTATATCGCATAGATCTCAAATGAAAGTTCCCACGTTTCAGACAATACATCAAGTTCTAAGGGAAACTCGTACTCCTCGTGTTACGAGTCCGACCGGCAGTTGCAACCCAAGATCATTAATATACCCTCACACCTCCTGGTGTCTCCCTCGGGGCTAATACTGTTCCGGGACTCTCTCTCTCTCTCCTATCTCTCCCTTCTCTCTCTCTCTCTCTTATCTCATATATATATATATATATATATATATATATATATATAAATATAATTATATATCTATATATGATCATTATAATATATATAATATATATATATATATATGTATGTTGTAGATTTACTATATATATATTATAATATAGTATATATATATACTATACACAGACACACCACACACACACACATATATATATATATATATATTATATATATATATAAGCGAATCCACAGGAAAATGATAGTTAGAAATCCAAGCGCTTTCGTCTTTACTAAGACATTGCCAAGGAACGAATGAAACATAATTGGAGAGAAAGGTCTCAGGTACACAACAAGATCAAGAATACCGGATGGTTAATTGTCAAAAGGGTAAAAATTAGAGAGATAATCTAGGATAATCGGATATCACACGGTCACAAACCTAAACATAGATTTTGTTGCTTATATTTATTTACAACTTTTTTCATTATGAAGGCATCAAGTTTAAATAAACCAAGACTTAAATTTAGAACATTTCCATTATTTGACTTGATGAAACAAGATTCAATTATATTCCTTTTAACTGTGTCATTACATGGGATTAAGGCTGTTGCTTGACTCCAGTTGATAGGATGATCTAAATCAATCATATGTACGAATAATGCATTCGATATTTTCCCAGTTCTCACAGAATATTGGTGCTGTTTGAGACGTTGTGAGAGATTTACCGGTCTGTCCGTAATAGACTTTATCACACTTTTTGCAAGGAATTTCATATACGCAGCCTGGAAGATCTTTAGGAGAATTTTTTATTGCTAAACTCCTGACATTAATATTACTGAAAACAACATTTATGTTAAAAAGCTTTAAAATTCTAGGAATATTTGACGATTATTTTCCTGTGGTATTCGCTTATTTAATGAAGTCACGTGCATCAACTGTGATTTTTTAAATACACACACACACACACACACACACACACACACACACACACACACACACACACACATATATATATATATATATATATATATATATATATATATATATATATATATAATATATATATATATATTGTGTGTGTGCGTGGCAATTTTGTAAAATCATCAACCAAAAATTACAAAAAAGCCTTGACAAAAAACATAAATTTTATATAAGGAAGGTTTATTTTATTCGTTACAAAATGTGTCTTACGAAAGAGGTGGTCTTGCATAACTAAAAGCAATTTTATTCTTAGAATACTGACAACCAACTCGAGTGTCAACCTACTTGTAAATCGTGACTTTTTTTCGATAAAATTTCAAACCACTTATTACATGTAAGTAGTTAATGTTTGAATAATGAATATAAAACAATCTTAATTAAACTATTGGTAATGATAGCTTTACACATACGTTTCATCAAAGGCCTAACACCAATGCATTCGTTCGATAAAAGTAAATGTGCAAACTTTACGTAACTGGTTACAACAGTCGCAAGACAGAAACGTCCAAATGTTCATTTTGGAAGCAAGCTGAACTCGACACATCAGGGCTGTTCAGCTGTGTTGAACACCAAATGAACAGGCGGAGCGTGAACAGCGTCTGTGTGCTCAAACGTTGGTCTAACGCTGCGCCGAGCCAAGTGTCGTACACACTCGTATTTGAAGTGTGATTACCGTGATATTACTGCTGTTTCTGCTTGCTGGTCGTGACTGCTCGTGTAACCTTTTTTTTATTCGTCTCGATGTTCCTGTTCAGTGGACAGCCTTTAATATAAAATATTTACTTTTAATGTCTCTAAAAAATATATTTATTTGACATGGGTCTATGGAACCAAACGCTACCAAGATATTGGTTAAAGGACTATCTAGCACGTCACTCCAGCGGTTTGGCAAAACTCAATGAACATCGGTCAAAAGTGTTTGCACAGCTGATGAAAAAAACATAATTGATGAGTGGATGAAAAGTAAATCATACCCAAAATGCTTAAGTCTGGCTTCGCTCACTGTCGTTTTTCAAGTTATTAAATTTTTCTCAGTCACAAAAAATTACGGAATGACTGATTTCTAGAGATAAATTTAACGTATAATTTTTATCAGGTCACATACTTGATACATACATGCCTGGCCAGAGAAAGAGTATGTCTACCCTTAAAACATTCGTCCATCTTTTTTTCTGTAACCAATGATTCCTTTTGATCTGCTTAAACGGATTATTTAAAAAATGTTAGCTTGCAATTCAATTATGCAATATAATGCATTTTTGATGACTCCCGTGAAAATGAAATTAACAAAATTGTAGAGGAAAAATCACGAATTTTTGTACATTATGATTATCATTCGACATTTGTGCATGAATTATATAAAATCACGCGTATTTTCACAATTTACTTCTTGTGTAACATATGACGTTCAGCTGAGATAAATACGGTGTGGCCGAGTCTGCCTAAAATCAATTCCATTTTTTGTGTAGAGGTTGCGATAGATCCCATATCCCCTTGATTTACTCATTATCAAGTACTCACTTGCAGCTGGTCACTGCTAGAACGTAGTACGTGAGGAAGTAGATGGAACTACGCACCATCTGCGGGACCAACGTAGAGGTCAAGTATACTTTACCAAATTCCTCACTAAACCTTCGTGTTTTACAACCGAGGTGCCTAACCGCTGTCGGTCCAAGCCGCGAATGTCATCGCCTTGGGTGCATAGACCGAGCCCATACATTGAAGCTTATTTGTTTCTCTAACTGAGTTAACTGATGCTACTAAGGTTTAAAACTTGCGTTTGAGTCAGCTCGACATTTTAGATAGTAGATTAATGTTCGTTGTTCGTGAAGCTGCGTGGTTTCTTCCTTTTGAAGTTGCTAGGCCTAACGCCATATTAGCGTCACTTTTTGCAGTATTTGATTAACTAAATCTTTATTATGATTCATCGTACATTGCACTCAACTGTTTTTTATCTAACAACTTCAAAGCAAAATCTGTGGCATCAATGTAAACATAATGTAAGATAAAAAATGAAGAATGGAAGCGAGAAAAATAACGAATAACCAAAGATAGGAAAGAAAAAAAAAACAGTCAACGCGTTTAACCACATAGGCCGCATAGAAAGAATACGGCCACCATCCACAGCCAAGCGGAAACCACGATAGCAGCACTGGCGCTCTTAATGAGAGAGAGAGAGAGAGAGAGAGAGAGAGAGAGAGACTCCAGCATAAAGTGAACACATCCCTCGCCCATGTTTAACCACCGTTAGGCAAATGCTCAAAAACGAATGCACTGTTTGCTTATGATATGGGTGCGAAGAATTTAAAGTTCTTCAGGAAGTATATCTATATTACTAAGCACATGGTCTGTGCTATATTGTGCGTAATATTATTCAGACATTCATAATTCAGAGACCTAAGAAGGTTATACATTAACGTTAAAGATGTAAATATTTATCTTATTCGTAGCAAAGAAATTTATTGGCGAAATGAAGACACTTACAGCTTGAAGTTCTTTAAATAATGAATACATCTAGACCAACAATGAGATGCGTCACGCAAAATCGTCATTCTGGCAGATAGCGGTACTACTACTGACACTTCGACCGGAAAAATGGAGCCTTAAAACGTAAAATTTGCTATAAAACCATATAGTCTGATCTCCAGCTGCACACACGTACTACCACTACGCGCGATTCAATTACCGTACGTTTAGACCTAGTTGAGCACACCTGTGTAAATGATGCGTCTCTCTCTCTCTCTCTCTCTCTCTTTACCGATGAATTCCCGCGCTTCACTTCCTGGTACTCGATCACTCTCGCTTTCCTTGGCTGGCCTTCTTTCCTCCTTTTCTCTTTCCCGCCCTTTTTTCTATCTTTTTACTTCCTACGAATTCCCCTCTGTTGGGTCCTTGCAACATTCCCGCTTCTTTCCCCTTGACATTTTTGCTGTTTCGTTCCTTCTTATGCGCTCGTTTCGTTGTGACGTTAATGATATTATTGGGTTTTTGCAAACCTAGGCCTAGGTACAAGGTCTAAGGAAAAGGTATGCTTTTAGACCTATCCTAGGCTTCTCTTGTTTCCCATAGATATAAAACATACTGAATATCCACTGTGACATAACTTACAGGCTTAATTTACTCTTATAAAATGCCATACAGTCTATCTTACTAACAAGTTCAAAGCGCACGATTTCGCGGTTTCTCCTTAAGTAGCACAAAGCTGCAGGAACTACGGTGGTTTTTTTTTCTTTCGTTCTTTTTTCCTTTTTTCCATCAGGCCTGGATTTCTACTTTCTTCTACTTCCTTCCCTACTCCTCCATTGTTTTCTTTTGAAGTTTCCTCCAGTTTTCTTTTCTCAGCGTTTCTTCTCATAATCATAATTATAATTCTAGGGTGAGGATTAGTTGTCAGGTAGGCTAAATATTTTAGACCCAAACTATGTTTCTTTTAAATTTTTGTCAGAGAGAGAGAGAGAGAGAGAGAGAGAGAGAGAGAGAGAGAGAGAGAGAGAGAGCTTACTCCCTATAACATTAATCGTCACAGAGTATCATATTAATATTAATAAGGGGCTTAAATCGATAACAATTAAGTATGTAGGCGGGAAAGTATTGTTTCTTAATAATGGCCATTTCTTTCTAGTTAGGCTTATCACTTCTTGCTTTTTAATACACTTTTATCTAATCGTTAATTATTTTTTTCTTTCTAATAAGTGAGATCTCTTACTTCC
>NC_061110.1:11166914-11194414 GCF_015104395.2 Macrobrachium nipponense | reverse complement strand
ATGTAAACTGAAGGCTCATCAGTAGCCAGCTGTTCTAGGCTTTCTCCTTCCCCACCTTCCCACATACACTACGCCACTCACCTCCCCTTTCTTCTACACATTTTTCCCCTGGATATTAAAGCATTCTCTCGGTCTTCCACTGTCATCCTTCAAAACATCTGATTTATACACATTTTTTCATCCATTAACCAGCCTCTATATTTTTTCACTACATCTTTGTTTTTTCTCTATCTTTCAACCTGTTCATCTCTTCCTACTCCATAGATGATAGAGAAAAAATAATCTTCTCAAGACCTACTCCTTTTTCTCTACTATTCACATTCAGCAATCACACTTCTCTTCCATAAAGGAGAGTTGTCACAACAAGGGGGCTGTCTGTGGAAACCTTCCTCTTCTCCTCCAAACTTTTTCTCTTCCAGTGATCTTGATGTTTTCCTTGCTGCATTTATTATAAAATTCCCCTCACTTTTTCACCTAGCCACGCTATCTTTATTCCCAATCACCTACGCGAGTCAGTACGTCCATTCATTCATCCATTATCCCAGTCACAACTAATCCGTATTCCCTTTCCTCCTAAGAAGTTTTCATCACTGCTACCCTCGACAGTCGGCTAACTACCTACCAGGTCCGTAAGACGCGTAAATCACTTGGGTTCGTCTGGAAATGCTGGCACACTGCTATTAAAGAAATGAGAATCATGACCACTAGACTGCGAGATATATACATTATAATATATATATATATATATACATTATATATATCATGTATATATATGTATATGTATATATATATATATATTATATACATTATATATATCATGTATATATATATATATATATATATATATATATATACTTATATATATATATATATATATATATTATATACATTATATATACATGTACTATATATATATATATATATATATATATATATATATATATATATATATGCACCTACTAGCTCAACTATACTATTACTCGTCAAGGACAAAAGCACTAGAAAAAAATAATAATCATAATAACATTCTCTCTGTTGTTTGTAATTACACGTAGTGACAAAAAAAGCACGCAAAAAAAAAAGGAAAATGGAGTGTGCATATATTCATATATATCAGAACAACGAAAATCTAATACAGTTGATTTGCATTTCCACTTCAATGAACTTTAAACAAAAAAATATCGCGTTTCATCCCGGTAGCATTTTATCCCCCGGGGCGGAGGGGGTGGCGGGGGGGGGGAGCTCTCCTCTCTCTCTCTCGGGCTCGGTTGTATAATTAATTAATGTTCGAATAATTACTTTTTTCTTTCTCCTTTTTTTTTTAGCAGGAGAAAATGTATTTAAGCCTCTGCATTCGTGTATTTTGTCTTTGGAGACACGCAATGATCCGTTTTGCACTTTTATTAATGCGATTTCTCTTCGACGACTCGTACAGGTCGTTCGGGAGGGAGGGAGGGAGGGAGGGATTGGCCATTATGGCGACTGGCCCGTAATGCTATCAAGAGAATTCATCCTTTTAAAAGGCGGAGGTCGGCGTGGTTTGTGGTTGGATGAATCTGATGTCAGGTTGTAGCCCACGCCAGAAGGAAGAAGTAAATAAAAAAAAATGCTCCGAATCTGTACAGCATATAATACTGTATGAAAATTTCTGACACGGTCCGGTGGTGGCCTGTGTTGTTGGCACTTGAAGCGATGCCAGAAGCATAATCATGGCTAACTTCAACCTTAGATAATATAAAACCACCGAGGGTAGAGGGCTACAATTTGGTATGTTTGATGATTGGAGGGTGGATGATCAACATACCAATTTGCAGCCCTCTAGCCTCAGTACTTTCTAAGATCCGAGGGCGGACAGTAATGGGTGGTCTGCATAGGCACGAGGGAAGTGATAGAAACAGAATTCCATAGCCTCATCATTCCAGAATTACCAATATCCACAGAACAAATAATATTACATGAGGTGACCTGGTCTGACCCCAGCATCATATACCCTAATAAACACTTTGAAGTTCAAAGTTCAATCACTGACATTTGACCCTGATGAATGACCTTGACCTGACACGGTATACTTCAGCATCATTGATGGATTAAGTATGATGAATATGCTACAAATATGACCTAGGAGTGGGCATCACACTTTACACTAGCTTCAGTTGCTGAAACATACATATTTTAGCTATTCGACCAAGTGAAACTCATATTTAACCTTTGACCTCTGCGTATGACCTTCACTTTAACCTCATTTTACATGTTGGGTATACTAGTGGGATATTCAGGCCAAATATCAAGTGTTTATCTCTCATAATTCAAGAGTTATGGCCAAGCGAAATTCGAATTCGGTGAGAAAGACAACCCCGTAACCCAGCTGGTCAAAAAAAAAGTGGAACTAGAAGCAATAAACCAGAATCCCCTTCTTACCTATTTTGGGTTCATTCCCACGGGCGGGAAGGGCAGTTAAGGGAGGAGGTGGGTAGGGGGAGTGGGGTTAGGGGGGGGTGAGGAAGGGGGTTGTTGGGTTACTCCTGGCTAAAACGCAGAGCCATGAGGGTGTACGCTAATAGAATTAAACCTACTTGTCCTTAAGCTGCTGGTTGTTGTTGTTCTTCTTCTCTTTCGGTATGAGACCTGGCTCTCTCTCTCTCTCTCTCATTCTTCTTCTCTCTTTCAATAGGAGACCTTCCTACCCTCATTAGCGAAGCCTAATTGTTCCCCTGTGGATATAAGACTAAAATTAGCAACAATAATACTTACTAACGAAAAACAGCAAGTACGACATACCCTGTTAATACACATATAAGTTTATTTACCCATTGAGATTATTATTTCAGTCATGCAGTCACGAATTGTAGTAAATACTATGTGTGTATTAACATTTATTGTGGATATATTGGCCGGTCGTTAATGACATAGACTGATGGCTTTACATAATATATTCAATCATTATTTCTCTAACTTGATTTTACGCATGATCGTGACAAGTTCAGTGGATTAGTTGAACATAAAAATGGTCATGGTGATATATTATGCGTATCTTGGTATGAGTTGGACTATCATACATCAATCTTTAGCATTCATATTTTGTATCCCTGTTACATTACTGTCAGTTTTAATATACAGCAACATAGCCATTTTCATCTGTTGGTGAAATATGTTACTTTATTTTTTTATCTCGCCTGCATTCACTTTTTGCAACCATTAATATACATTCATCGGTACTAAATTGGCCTGTTATCTAAACGTCACCTTCTACGATGTGCTAGTACTAAACGTGTTTAGTACTAGCCCCACTGGGCTCAAAGTCTTATATTCACAATTTCTATATTGTATGTTTGACAAATTGTATTAATAAACAATATCTAGTACTAAACATCGGCGTCCCAAGGAACTTCAGCTATGTTTAGTACTGTAAAACCTCGGAGTATAGGTGACGCGTAGATAACACGCTAAAGTAGCATCCATTTGTCAAACATCTCGACAGCATCTTAAATTTCTTCAAAAACTATTCCTAATGTGTCAGATGTTACATTAACAGCACGAATTATGCGCGTAATCTACGTACGTATATGCCTCACGGGTTCAGCATTAGGCTTACCACTCTTCCTAATGTTTAACAGTTTTAATCATCCACAACATATATTCCCTGTCTAAGAAAACCTTAGTTCCAGTTAAAACTGCCGGTATCAATTGTGCAAGTTTATTTATCAGCGCTTCATAGCGAACTGTATCTTAAAACTATAAATAAATAAATAAACTGGCACCTGTAACTTGATGATTTATCACTGAAACTCTAGTCTCATGATCCATCCTACCAACTGATGCAGGTGTTTCCCAGAGTCCAGTGTGATTATCTCTCTCGAATCTCAATCGTTCGTTGTTTTTATAACAACTGAAACAGCTTTTTGTGAATCAAACAGTTAATTTTTCAAGACAGGACCACAACGATATTTATTCTGCGGGATTCTGTTTGCTACTTAGCTATTAGTTCAGAATTCTTGACATAATTTTGGTGCACTGCTCATAGATTCTGCCTAATTTTGTTGCACTTTATGTAATTATATTTAGTTTTTTAACCTGTAGTTGAGAATTACTACTTATAATTCTCCAGTTCTTTGCCTTTTTCTCTACGTCAGTAAATTCAATCATTTAACTTTCGTAACCTAAAGAAAAGGAAACAATTTTTATTTTCAAAAGTCTGTATCTCAAATTTCCATCTTGAGTTCATTCATTTTCATCTCCGTATGAGTACCTGGAGAGTCTCCATATGTGACTTTACTGCTTGTGTTCTATGACAGTCTATTAGAAGCCCTTCATAGCTCGGTAGCTTCTCGCTCCACCATAGTGAATCATACCTAATATTCACCCTTTCAATATAGTCTGCTTGGAACTCTTTTCATCAGTTTATCATTCCTCAGATGTCAACCGTTTCTATCTCATCCGTATCTTTATTTACGTTATCAAATAATCACTTCTTTTTACATAAGCCTAAATTTATCGTTTCCAAAATAGTGTGTATATTCTTTAGAGGTGGTGCATGACCACTTCCGCTGTCAGGTAATTCATTAATGTTGATATAACTGACAAATCAGGATGAAGTACAACATAGGTCTATGGTTGAAAACTATCCGAAAGAGCTGGTATAGGAACTCCAGGTGGCTTAACCAGAAGTATATTGGTAATTCTTATTGAATACCCCCACTATCCTTTCCATACTGTTAGTAAATGTTATGTAAATGTTATGTACATGAAAAGCCTTAATTATTACAACACTGCTGCTTACTGCACTCCGTCTTATTCTTCTCATTATTTGCTATTCTCTAGTAACCTCACAATCCTAGTAACTTCAAAGTATTTATCTGGGTAATTTGTGCATTTTCTTCGATTTCTGTCAAAAATTGCATTTACTTTTGGTCTTAACTCCTATTTAATATGTTCAAACTTCTGACAACTAAGAGACTGAATAATTTTCGGTGTTAAAAGCCTTTTAGGCCTATCTTCAAGCATACTCTGTCTCCAGGTCAGATTTTCTCTTAAATCTCGTGACATTCATATGACATAAGTGAATATTTATCCCTAACGCCATCCCTCAGCTTGCCTTTCCAAGTCGTTTCTATAAGGTTTACCTTAATATGCTTTGTTTTTCGTCATCTATTTTGTTTAGTTTCATACACTAGGCCTAATTGACTTCCAGCATGGTCGTGCTCAATTCCACCCTCATAATTATCGTTTTTCTCTTGTTCCCCTTCTGCTAGAATTTTTACCCTTTCGCTATCCATTCATTCATGACATCCATTACCAGGGGCCCATTACAAAAGGTCGGTCATCCATCACTTCTATAATGAATCGCCTGAACTTGGGTTGATCCTACGTTTGCTCTAGGTTAAGGTCATCTCATGTTAATTACCGAATGAATAATACGAATAATATTCTTTTGGGATGTTTTATGCAAACTACTAAAATTGCCTTACGTTTACGTTGAAGGAGGTATGCAAATTTCCTTCGATGGTGAAGTAGGAAGCCAGAAATACACTTGATTTAAGACATACACTCAGAAACTCCACAGTTCGTACTACCACTTCCCAGCCAGCTAGTTGTAACTTGTAAGCCAGTAATACCATAATTTTTATTCTCTTTTTCACATTAATCTAGAACTGGCAGGAGTTGTGAATGTTTTTTTTTTTTTTTGGGGGGGGGGCCGGTTACTGGGGTGGGGGGTAGAATGAGGCCCGGGAATTGAAAGGAGTAGGTAAATACGAATGGCTATAGATTGTAGTACTAAGTTCGTTTTCCTTGTTGTTGTGAAGTGGAAACTCTTGCTCATAGATGGCGCTCTTCTGGTGACTAATTTATTTTCACCGTATAACATAACGTATTTAACGCATCTTTTTTATTAGCGAGACATATATATATATATATATATATATATATATATATATATATATATATATATATATATATATATATATATATATATATATATCTAGAGAGAGAGAGAGAGAGAGAGAGAGAGAGAGAGATAGAGAGAGAGAGAGAGAGAAGTAAAAAATGCGCAATAGAGTTTCCTGTGCAGAGTGTACGGCTGCATGAAACTCTCAGCCTCTGCTGTCCATGAAACTCTCAGCCAAGGTCCAGTGGTAGCCTGTGTTATTGGCACAGCGTGGCTAACATCAACCTTAAACAGAATAAAAACACTACTGAGGCTAGAGGGCTGCAATTTGGTGTGTTTGATGATTGGAGGGTGGATGACCAACATACTAATTTGCAGTCCTCTAGGCTCAGAAGTTTTTTAAGATCTGGGGGCGGACAGAATAAGGAGACAAAGCCAGTGCTGACATAAGGCCAGCTCATTTCAACTGAAACGACGATAACAACGGGATTCCTCAGACAAAACGCCCCAGGGATTTATCTCAGTATTAATGTGTGCGATTATTTTTGGGAATAGTAATTCATTTGAAGAATAAACATTTATTTCCAAGTTAATAGCATGCTAACTTTTTTTAAAACTTAAATTAAGTATTGAAAAACATTCGTATTTGATGAAACTCAATTATTGCGTCTGAATATTTCGGGAATAATTGCATCAGCATTTGAAATCCAATTGAGTCCTGTCGCTATATATATATATATATATATATATATATATATATATAGATATATATATATATATAGATATTAATTAGTTTTTAGTTTTACCCAGCAGTTCAAAAAACGTAAAGGGAAAGAGGAAAAAATGGAGTGCGTATGTTTTACCTGGAGTTTTGAGGTTGTTTTATGCTGGGAAGGTCGCCAGAAAACTCAGCTGCTAGCTCTAAATTACATTTATTTACAAAGAAAACATTGAATGGCCTGAGATAAAGGCAAGGCATATAGGCCACGTGGAAGGAGCGCCGTGTACTGTCTGGATTACTCTTATCATGCCCAATATGATAAAATGGCCGAATTCAACATTTACTGCAACACTGGTTTCCAAGTTGATGAAATCCGGTAATAAAAGTGCCGGCAAGGAGACAGGGGCCACGGAGCCAGCAGTGGCAATCTGGAAATGAATTCCAAATTACCCACAACATAAAAACAAAGAATTCTCACACAATATTTATGTCTAACACAATATGGAGGGAATTTATCCTTAATCACAAAGGTAGCATGCGGCCACTATACTCGGTTTTTTTCCATCTGTCCATCCACCTGTGGTATTTGTGTATGGTAACACTGCGTCCCGGGCTTTAGATAGTTACATTCAGCTTACATTCAACAATAATAACAATATCCTATTTCGAATATTAACGGTGTAATTCGCATACAGTAAATTATTAAAACACTTTTCAGTTGCAAATGTACGCCCAGATATCCTTTTATTTACCTAAAACTTACACATAGCGTAACTATTGAAAGCCCGGGACGCAGTGTCACCATATAAAAACCCCACAGGCGGATGGACAGATGGAAAACAACAGAGTATAGGTAGAAAGGAACAAAGGGAGGTTCGTTTTGAGAAGTTCGAATTTGAATTGGAAAATGTGGAAGAGTTGGTTTGACTCTGAGGAAAAGAACTGGCAATATGACTGTAACTCAGACGTACCTGGGTGCCGTATGGAGTCATTTTGAGAGGATGGTGTCGGCTTTGTTCGAGTCTAAGCGCCTTTGTTTAGGCCTATGGGCAGGCAGGGTCGGACGTATGTATGTGATGAAAGACTGAGCTGGACTGAGAACGAGGTCAGGTGCTACTGCTTGAGGTTTGGGGTAGCTTCTCCCCCCGCCCCTTGGCAGGTCATCTGGAAACAGACATACGGCCAGAGAAAGAGTCACAGGATAAGGGATCTTATGAGTAGGCCTAGGAAGCGCCTATCTAGCAACACACTCCCTTTAGGATATGTCCCTAATGCTTAACAAATTTTATTCGCCTGATTCTACCTGCTAGAAATATCTGTGCTGAGTTTCCCTCCTAAAGTCAGCTGAAGTTAGGAGCAAGATGGCTGCCATTTCTAACTAAATTAATTTTATAAGTACTGGAGAGCCGAGGCGATCTATAAACGTAACAATATATACATACATATATATATATATATATATATATATATATATATATATATGTATATGTATGTATGTATGTGTGTGTATGTATATATATATATATATATATATATATATATATATATATATATATAATATATATATATTCCAGTCAAATCCAGATTAACTTCCGGTTCCTTCTCATATAGGTCGACGGCTTGGAGGGAGGGGGGGGGTAGGGGAAGGGGGAGGAGGTGGGGTTGCGACGCCACATAGGCGTCTGCGGCACTCCCTCAAGTCGTGGTCTTGGGAAATTGACGGAAGAAGAAGAAGAAGCAGAAGAAAAACGAAGAAGAAGAAAGGAAAAAAATAAGAAGAGAAAAACCGAAGAAGAAGAAGCACTATAATCCCTCAGTCGAGTAACCCCGCCACGAACGAGCTCTTTCGAAAGAAAAAAAAAAAAAAAAACCGTCTGCATGCTATTTCGTTATTACGCTGATTGTATTCGAAATTCGCCAAAATACGAATCAACGGTAATGAATACGGTCTCTCACAAACATATCGACGAGGTTTTCGTAAATATTTATTTATTTTCCATTTTCTTTTAAATAAACAAGATGTTTTGTAACGGGCATTTTTCCATTGCACGACAGTTTGGCACGAAATTCGTGCATGACGTCTTTCTATTTTCAACGCAAAACCGAATAACCAACTAATTTTGGATTCACTTTACGTTGGGAATGAATTACAGATACTACACGGACCGGCGCTGGCATAAGCCTGCATCATCCGAACGCGATAGTACCATGTAGTACTATATTACAATTTCATGAATGAATTTCACACAACGTAAAAGTATTTACGTACCAGTCATTCTAACGAAGTTATGGTAAAAGTAATAGCCAGTTATTTAATTGCAAAACGTAACGAAATTACATTAAAAAAAGGTTTCTATAAAAATTTTATCTATTCCATCGATCAAATTGGCCTAGTGTCATTTCTCCTTTGATCGTGGCTACTAATCTGAGCTATTTCAAATGCTCACCGAACATTTTCATTATATATTATTATTACCATTATTCAGAAGATGAAACCTAATTTGGATATCACATCCTCGTGAATCTGGTTACGGTTAAGCATATAGTTTTGTATAACTAAAAATCACATTACACCAGAACGCAGGAATATACTGCAATAACTAAAACTACCGTACTATTAAGCTTCCCTTTCTCTCTCCCTCAAGACTTAGAGCTTATCATTCCACATACATTCCCTGACGTAAGTCTTATTAAAAAGTAGCCACTTTAAACTTTGCTTTAGTCGCCTGATAAGAAATCAAGGACCTCTTCATATTTGTATGTACGTTATAATAATGGAACTATGTTGTACTAGTTACATTTATAAGTATGTATATAAGTACTGCGTGTAAAAGTTTAAATGGATGGTCAGTTTTCTTATTATAATAAGAAAATTGACCATCGATTTAAACTCTCGCGGAGTCGTGCTAATACCTTCAGTTCAAGGCAGCACTATTTATAGTACTATCAGTCTATGAATGGGTGAGGAAGGGCATTCTCGTCCGTGAGAAAATCGTAGATAACGGATTATTTACTAATTCTCTCTCCCATTTCTTTCAGAACCTCGTAATAACCAGAGGTTTTTATATCGAGACTTCCGTAGAGTATATCCAGCTTTTCGGTAACCAGGCGTTGTATTTGAATCAATGATTATTCGAATATTTTTTCTTTTACTTTAGTCAATGGTGCTTCCTACGTCAACTCAGTGTTGCCACGTGCTTTGTTATTCGAAGTTGGCGCCACTACGCAATGCATAGGGCGACAACAGTACTCGTACGTTGATGTTTCGTCGGTAAAATCGACTTGTACGAGTTATCTTCAGTCACTTCGTCGTCGCGGATCGAAGCATTAACGATCGAGCAATCCGTTAACGACATTCATCCACCGGTCAGATCAGAAACAGAAAAGCAAAACGAAAAAAAAGTTACCACTTGTTGATCTAGGGTGGCGCGGCAACGACAAGCGACTCCTGCCAGTAGACGCTTTGAATGAATCTGCTGGCGGTGAGAGGGTCGGCGTGATTGGCCGCTGGAGCCGACGGGCCGACGGGCTGGGCCAATGGGAGGCCGCGTTTCAAAAACAGGTGACTAGTGTTTCAAACGTCTCGGGGGGGGTTGGACGCGAGTCCACGAGTTAGTATGTATCGTGACACCATTCAGTGAGCATCAACAGTCTGCGCGCCGATTGAAAGAGCGCGGTTATATTTGTGCAAAGTAGTGATTCAAAAAATTTTTTAAATTAAAAGTTTTTTTTTACGAAAATTGTTTTTTCAAAGCGTGAAGTGTCCGACATGGCTACCAGTTCCACAGATGCGTTTAACACCCAGCTGGGCAGCAGCATGCCCATGTTTGCGAATTATTCTATGGTGTCCGTCACTACCGGAGCTAATAATTTCTGGCCCGCCGACGCCGCCTCGGCCTCCAGCTCCACCTCTCCAGCCTCGGAGAATAATTGGGACGTGGACGAGGAGGAGGTCATCAAGAGGAGGATCTATGAGCTGAAGCGGCAGTTCCACAACGGACGTTATCTCATCGTCAGGCACCTGCCCAGGGACTCCACAGAAGAGGTACTCTAGACTACTACTACTACTCCAGGCGAAACTTTATTTTCAAAATTCTCGTTTGGGAAATTTTCAAAATTCTCTTTTGGGAAAAACGTTCAATAGGCCTAATTCAATAAATCCTAATTATTCGCGATGCCTGTTGCTGGAAGCGTGATACATAAATGATAATGAACCGTTTAATTAAACGCTGATTAGTTTCCCAGGCGTAGTAATTTAAGCCTAACGTTTTCAAACTTACGCGTAGGATTGCATTAACATTTGAAGTTCGCATATATTTAAATCTTATTTTGCCTAGGTCAATTTAAATATTCTTTTGCGAGAATTGCCAACTTTTTGTTTGTAATTCTGTAATTTTCGTGTTAAGTATAACAGATCCGTTGCTAGGCCTAGTGCATTAATTAAACTTTGCCTTCATTTCATTTTGAGGTTGGATACGTCTAAAGATTTATAGCATGTTTCCGTTGGACGTAAATTCATTAAATATTAATATTGGTAGGTCAAACCTATATCTGTAACGAAATTACACCTAAGTCGCATTTCCATGATGTAATAGCAATGTATTAAGAATGTATAACGTACAGAGAAAGGCTAATTAAGCTTTGTTGTTGTATGTGACTCGTAGGCTGTGCATTTCTCGTGTCGCTACAGTTTGCCATGAAATCTTAGCGTTTGTATGCGATTGTGTTTATGTAGACTGTCGTATTTGTCGTGTTAGTTGCTTATGTATACATTGTTAGTGATTAGTTTATATTTTTAAGACGCAGTCGTAGAAAAGTAATACGACGTTAAGTACGTATAGGAAGGGAACATGTACGTCTTGGTGAAGTTCCTTTGTTGTAACCGGTGTGGGACTGAAGGTTGTAGAGAGGGCAGTTGAGTTTGGTGTGGGGGAATTGTTTTGGGGAGGGAACTCGTCTGTGTGGTGGGGAGGGGGCAGAGGGAAGGGTGAGGAGGAGCATGATGTGTCGGGAGGGGGAGGGAGGAGGAAGGGCGGGAGGGTATTGGAATGGAGTCCTTCTTTCCTCTTGTTCGTTGGCCTTGTATTTTCTCACGAAGCTCCTCCTAATAATGCAGATGATGGCGTTTTAAAGGTACTACATTGGTTGTGTTTGGTTATGTGTAAGCGTGTTCTCTGTGCCCTGCTTTGTTAGTCCTACTCTTTGTATTTTGTTTATATATATATATATATATATATATATATATATATATATATATATATATATATAATATATAAGCTTTGTTGACTTAAGCACTGTTACTTCCCTGGTAAGACCTAATCAATTAACAAGACATAACGAATGATATTATTGAATGAATTCTCTATATACAACTGGTAATTATGATTCTTGGACGTAAGTTATTCCTAAGGTCTAGTATATATTCAATACTGAATTATATTTTGTTGACACACACATATATAGTGTGTGTGTGTTTTAGTATAATTTTCCCATATATTTGCGTTTTTTTTTTTCTTAAGACTGGCCAGCATGAAAAGTCGTAATAGTATGTGGTATGGCATATCCAGTGAGAGTGCAGACACACACACACACACCCATTCCTAATGGAAACACAGGCGTGTGTGCAAGTCGTTTTGCGTGTGTCGAGTGTGGAAATCTTCAACAACAATAAATTCCTCCCGTGGCGTTTCATTCGGGAAAAATAAAACACGAAATGTAGGCGTCCTCGAGTCCTTTGTGCAACCCTCTTTGCAAGCGGCTTTTACCTTTGAAGTTTCTATGGAGATTTGTTTGCTCTCTCGCTTTATATATCTTTTTTTTTATCTTATCTTTTATGTGTGTGTATGTTTGTTGATCTTTATATTTCGGAAGCCGGGGGAGGGGACTGGGGTGTTTGGTGCTGGAATCGTAACTGCGCTTAAATGCAAGAGACAAACCGTACGGTACTATGTGTTTGTATTGCCTGGTACTTAGGGTGTGCGTTCAAATGCAAAATGTATATATATATATATATATATATATATATATATATTTGTGTGTGTGTGTGTGTAATATAATATTATTACCTAGATGCGTGCGTGTGAATGTACACTGTGCAAAGAAATGAGATAAGAAATGATTTGTGATTTAATGTTAGTAGATTGAGGAACTATACATTTTTGATTTATGCAAAATTTAGAGTTTATTTTTTTTTATAAAGCTTACTTGTAAAGATAGAGAGGAAGAAGTGTATAGATGTAGTGGTTTTTGTATAACGAACTTTGTTTGGTAAACCAAATGTATATAATTTATGTGTCTTGGAAGTTCGTGTTCCATTTAATCCCTCTCAAGCTGAATCTGGAGCGTCGTGGAGGATTCCGAAAGTTACGCCTCAGGATTTGATTATTGGCAGTAAATCCCGCGGCCGAGGAGACTTGGGAGGGGTGGGGGGGGGGGGGGGGGTGTGGGGGGGGTTCTCGCTCCTTCTCCTCCTCTTTCATGTCGGGCGTCCCGAGGAGAGATATATAAGTTCTGGCGTCTGAGGGCGGCTGGGCGTGTGTGAGTGTGTCGAAGTTGCGGGCAATAAAGGCACGGGAAGCGAAGTTGCGACAGGCATTGCTCGTGTCAAAACTTTGTTAATATCTGGTTGTGGGGGGGGGGGGGGGGGGGCTGTCGCGACTGGAAGAAGAACCCCTTCGCAACAAATGGCCTCCTCCTGCTCCTCCTCTAAAACTGTCAGCGAACGAGCTGACACGATCTTTGCGGTCTGTGTGTGTGTAAATACACTTTATTTTTATTTAAAGGGAGTCCTTCTTGGCGGAATACGTACTGCTGCAGTATCGCGTTTCTTTAATATTATGGTGCATTGTTTTAGCCTTTTTCTTTGTGTGTGCATATATCTATTTATTTTTAGGCATTGTTTGATGGTAGAAGTAGTAATAATGTAGTATTGCCCTATCGGGTGTCAGATTCTAAGTTTACGAATAGCAGTAAACTTTATATAGCCTCTCATGGTCGTAGACGAAGCGAATATGTGTAAGCAGTGCTTAATCTATGTGCAATTTGAAATTGATACGCAAACAACAACTGTCATAACAAAAAACTGTATGTGCTGTGTTTACACCAACACAAATAACGAGAAAGACCTAAGAAGATAGAAGACATTGATGACAGCAAAGGCCGGAGAGATGGACTTTACGTTATTACCCCATTCTAGCCCAGATCCGACGTCGCGTTGAGCTTTTATAATAACGAAGGGATCTACTCTTCAAAATGGGAAGGATTATAAGAATCGGGAACGCAGAAGCAGGAAGAAATTCCTGGAGATGATTATATTTATATGTGTGGGAGAGGGGTTTGTGTGCGCACACGCTTGTCTCATTTACAAATGATAATAAATGTGACATGGCACTGATGGTGAGAAATACTGTCAGGCTAATGAGATTGCTGTAGTCGTTGGCATTGTACAAATGCTCGCTGTGCTATGTAAAGACATGCCTTACTACCCATATGGTTAATGAAATGCCGTCGAGTGTATGCACTTTTTGCCTTCTGCTGTGTACGTGTTTGTTTGTTTGATGTTACTAATACACACACACACACACACACACACATATATATATATATATATATATATATATATATATATATATATATATATATATATATATGAAAATTGCCATACAAATACAATAGCGAAGGAAGGTTTCTTTTTTCTGTTTTATTTGTTACTTTACTAACCATAATGGTTTTTATAATGTTACACATAACCACCCTAAGTAAAGGGGAGTTTCTTAATTGCTGGCAGTTATTGGATATATGGAATTCACCGTGTCCCTACTAAACCCTGGTGATGAGGTAGGTTTACGGTTGAATAAGGGTGAGGAAAAATGTCGGTCCTATATGGTATCCGTGATCCACGTGATAGATTCCTGCTATAATCCGCCTAATGAAGGTGTGGCCTTCAGGTATCTGACCCTTGAAGCAACGCGTTTGACCTTAAACGAGTTGTGTATTTCAATGTATATGATGTTGCTTCATAGCTCAGTGCCCACTTCCGACCGGCGGAAGGGACAATTCTTGTGGAGACACACACAGCTATAAAAAGAGGGTGACTCTCTCTCTCTCTCTCTCTCTCTCTCTCTGAGGACGCGCGCCTGACACCCAACTATATCCCTGCACACTTGTCGACTCTGTGAGCAGGGATTGAAACCCAATCAGAGTTTGCAGATGAGCATCTTACCAATCGTTGGTGTTGGATTTGTGTATAGCCTCTAGCGAAAGTGACGTTAATGATATTGTCACCAATGTATCGTATTTATTTTATTGTTTATTTAGGCTTCATATTAAGTAACGAAAGGAAATGCGATTCGCTATAAGTTTTTTAATGGCGCTGGGAATCTAGAAGTCTTTATTAGATTATTTTAAGTTCCGGATCGTAACGTCAAGGGTGGTTAGCGAATCCTAAAAGTCCCTAATTGTCAGTATGATCATGATAGGCTCTCTGCTACGTTCTTTTGTTTACCTTTCGGAGTTAAATAGTTATGCATGTTGCAGTATTATTCCATTGCGTGGTGTAGGATGTATCGCATTCTCACCCCGATCGGGTTCTGAAATGTCAAAATGCGTCATCCACGGTCACTCATCCAAACGGTGCCTTTTAAGTTTAATGTGTGGTATATTGTATTATAACGGATCCAGGTACTTGATATATATAGGTTTTTCTTTTTTATACGCGGCTGAGTGGACTGACCACTCCGCAACGATGTTTTGCTTATGAATAACAGTATTAAACGAAAGGCTAAAGAACGTATTTCCTATCAGGGTCCCAATGTTGGGCGTCTTTTTTGCAGCAAACGGGAAGTAGTATTTAGGCCTAAGGCCTGCGCAGCTTGTGGTGCCTTCTTCTTGGACAATTATGCATCTTTCTAAGCGCCTCAGTGGCGTGATCGGCATGGTCTTAGCCTGCCACCTCGGTGGCCGCGAGTACGATTCTCGGGCGTTCCACTGAGGAGTTAGAGATATGAACTTCTGGTGATAGAACATTCTCGACGTGATTCGGAAGTCACGTATAAAGCCGTTGGTCCCGTTGCTGAATAACCACTGGTTCCATGCAACGTAAAAGCACCATACAAACGAACAATTATGCATCTTTATAAAATATGAAGTTCACGGGATGGCTTGATTTTATACCGTGAAAGGGAATATTTTCATTTTTGGATTTTAGAGACGTTTCGTAAAACAAGGAAGACCCAGTAGCCTCGAAGAGGTTTTATCCATAAAAGACATCGCACTCAGATTGTATAAGTCTTCCCTGCGCGATGTTAGTGATTTTGGATACCGTCAAAATACGGAAGTGAAGGATTTATTGATACGAAGTTCTTTCTAAATTTATAGGATCTTTATACCGGGCTATTTGCTCTAGAATTTCTGTAAGAGTCGGCGTGAAGGACGCTGGAGAATGTTGCAAGTTTTGCGTACACTTCTGTATCGCTGAGAAATTCACTTGCTTTGTCAAGGTGAAATTCCTTCTGTTGGTGGCAGTGATTTGACTTTTTTTTTCACGTTTAATATTCGTAAGTAATTATTGACACCTTCAAACCACAAGAATAAATTTTGAAAGCATTGGAGTATTCAAAGTCAACTGAGTACTTATTAAATTAAATTAAATTGAATTCAACTATAGATCATGGGCGCCTGTATCATTTCACTATTGTTAATTACCATATTTTCCACTACTTTTATATACCATAATATTTTCCACTACTTTTATATACCATAATATTTTACACTACTATTATTGACCATAATATTTTCCTCTACTTTTATATACCATAATATTTTCCACTACTTTTATTTACCATAATGTTTTCCACTACTTTTATATACCATAATACTTTCCACTACCATTATTTACCATAATATTTTCCATTACTATTATTGACTTAATCCCATTTGTCTGAGTCTGCTAGTTTGCGGGGCAATTTCTCAGGAAGCAATATCGAAAGAAAAACTAAAGAAATAAATAAAAACAAGATATCAGATACTTGTGTGCGTCGTTAGTAGATAAGACAGAGGAAACGGATGTTGTTTCGGGTACTTTTAAAAATTTCTTTTTGTAAAGTTTCCGCTGCTTACGCTTTTAATCCTCGTATCGAGGAGTATAATTTTGTGAAGTCGAGGATAAGTGGGTCAGATTCTGGTGGGCCATTGAACAAAGCTTTTTAGATTTTGCATTGACCTTAGCTGTGCATTTTAGGTCCTAGTTGCAACTTGTTCCTTTGTACAGAGAATAGTTGCAACGTGTTCCTTTACACAGAGAATAGTTGCAACTTGTTCCTTTAAAAAATAGTTGCAACTTGTTCCTTTAAAAAATAGTTGCAACTTGTTCCTTTGAAAAATGGTTGCAACTTGTTCCTTTAAAAAATAGTTGCAAATTGTTCATTTAAAAAATAGTTGCAACTTGTTCCTTTAAAAAATAGTTGCAACTTGTTGCTTTAAAAAATAATTGCAACTTGTTCCTTTGCACGGAGAAGTGCAACTTGTTCCTTTAAAAAATAATTGCAACTTGTTTCCTTTGCACGGAGAATAGTTGCAACTTGTTCCTTTAAAAAATAATTGCAACTTGTTCCTTTGCACGGAGAATAGTTGCAACTTGTTCCTTTAAAAAATAGTTGCAACTTGTTCCATTAAAAAAATAGTTGCAACTTCTTCCTTTGGAAAATGGTTGCAACTTGTTCCTTTAAAAAATAATTGC
Organism: Macrobrachium nipponense; assembly: GCF_015104395.2. Lineage (NCBI taxonomy): Eukaryota > Metazoa > Arthropoda > Malacostraca > Decapoda > Palaemonidae > Macrobrachium > Macrobrachium nipponense. The sequence continues at coordinate 11,177,074 of NC_061110.1, read as the reverse complement.
AACTTGTTCCTTTAAAAATGGTTGCAACTTGTTCCTTTTCACAGAGAATAGTTGCAACTTGTTCCTTTAAAAAATAGTTGCAACTTGTTCCTTTGGAAAATAGTTGCAACTTGTTCCTTTGCACAAAAAATAATTGTAACTTGTTCCTTTAAACAAAAATAGTTGCAACTTATTCCTATACATGTCTCTATCTGGGCCTCTTTCTCAGCACTTTAATAAAATGTGTAGACGAAGAGGCGATTGAATTCCATGATGGATTGATGTCAATTTTGGTATGAAGACTGGTATATAATACTTTCCAAAGAAAATATAAGATGGTCACAGAGAGAACAGTGGTGTTATTGGAAAAACAAATCCACAGTTATGTATGTGTATAAATAATATTTAGGAGTAAAGCTAAACTGAGAGCTTTGGGGAATCTGCACGGTTCTCGAAAGATCTGGGTATATAGTCATGCTTGAAGTTGTCAGTATTATATTTATAAGTGTGTACCGCAACGTTCCTAGTCGTCAAGATATTTACGTGGGAAAGAATTTTTTTTTTTTACTCAAAGATGTACCGCTAGGTTTTATATATACTACTTGGGTGGCTGAGAGTGAAAGCGAAAGGTATTTTCACGGCTTGATGTTTCGCTAATTCCCGTGATGTCATTCTGGTATGGGATTTTGAAATTTATTGTAAGTGTTTTGTTGACCTCTCGTCGGGGTACGTAAGAAGGAAAACCTGTCTCGTTTTTTTTTTTTTTTTTTTTTTTTTTTTTTTTTTTTTTTTTCCCTCGTTCATTGAGTATTTTGACAGTTAATGCGCCAGGCTTACGTCGTGGGTAGAGTTTAGAGATAGGACAGTGATTCGTGGCCTATAAAAAAAACTTGTTAAAAACTTGTTAGATTTGTTTTTATATTTTTATGTGTTTTTTATTACGCTTAGCTTACGTTATTTTTTTTATGTACTTGAATGACATTTTGGAGATAAAATTCTTTTTTCATTTACAGCGAAGTTTGTTGTATGATTCTGGCAGTTGTGTATGTGTACGTGTGTGTGTGTGTATATTTATATATATATATATATATATATATATATATATATATGTGTGTTGTGTGTGTGTGTGTGTTTCCTTTGGGTTGCTAGAGAAGCTCCTCCCCATCCTACTTCTGGAACGAGGTTGTTAGATTGACGGAGATTCGAGTGTCACCCGTCCAAGCAATGCCCAGTTCCAAACGCTGCTTCACGAGCGTTGCCGCTTTATCTATCTGCCACATTCGCTTCAATTACGATCCAAGTCAGCAGCTTCTCTTGCGTCGCCGAGCATCAAAACGAAGCCGCAGATGACGCATTTGACTGCCGTTTGCGTCGGTCGTAACCTTGGAGGTACCGGTGTGTGTGTATGCTCGACGTGGATCGCGTCTTAATTGACGTATTCCAAACGGTTACGAACGCGTCTGTAGGCGTCACCTCTCTTGTGTTTGATGTGGGATCGAGCTACGGACCGGATGGCCAGATCTTTGCTGTCTCTTTGGTCGCTGCGAGGAAGAGGGTGAGACCCACTTGTTCCGTTGTGCCGTTCTGAAATGCTCACTGAATTTTTTTTTTTTTTTATAGAGCTTCTCGGATGCAGATATCGAGTTTTACGTCGGGACGAACTTCAGTTTCGTAGGTACTGCTACTAATGCGTGCTTTTGCCGTTATCGGAAACGGTGGTCGTCTTTCGCGTGATCTCAGGCTCTGGAGTGTGTTATGGGCACATTCCGAGAGCTGTTTATGGCTTTCGAATGCTAGCTCTACTTGTGCAGTCCTGATCTCTCTCTCTCTCTCTCTCTCTCCTCTGCCTCTCTTTCTCTCTTCTCCCTTCGTCGTCTCTCTCTCTCTCTCGTCAAAGCTCCTTTCCGTCTTCTTTCCCATTCTCTCTCCTCTCTCTCTCTCTCTCTCTCTATATATATATATATATATATATATATATATATTATATATATATATATATATTATTATCACATCACCGAGATTCATATAAATTATTCGAGCTACAAATGTCCTTTAATATCTATTCGCTGTACCTCGGAATTATTTTTTATTATTATTATATTTTTTCAAACTTCGTCCTATCGTGGGTTCGAACCACCGCCCAGCGGACAGAGAAGAAATCAGGACGTCAGTGATGTTATTGATTCGGCTTTCTGTTTAGCGGAAGCTCTTTACGAAGGGTCATGTATGCGTAATATACGTAGATTAGATACGGAAACGCGCTGTAGACGGTATCCATTAGGCTGTAGGGCGATATAAGGTATGTAGAAAGTGTCCATAATATCTTTTTTTTTTTTTTTTTTTTTTTTTTTTTTTTTTTAATTAATAATAATAGGAAATATTGTTTATAATCGATACAGAAGAAGTCCTCTACATCCAGTAAACCGAAATGTTTCCTTATATCCAGTAAACCGAAATGTCCCTTGTAGCAGGAAATTTTCATTATAACCTTGTTTTCTTTATATGCTTTGTAGGAAATGTCCTTTATTTTTTGTTTGAAATGTCCTTTATATCCGATATAGGGATTCTGCTTTATAGCCGGTATAAGAAGCGTGTCCTATAACCTTACATCCGATATTTGGAATTTCACACAGCTTGAGATCGATATGATATACATACATTATATATATATATATATATATATATATATATATATATATATATATATATATATATTGTATTTGTTTGTAAAGTAACAAGTTCTTACAATAAGCATAAAGTGCGGGCGGTAGGTCACCCGATTACCACCCCAGACCCGAGACAAGACGTTCTTGCGTTGTTGATACTATGAAAAGTAAGAACACTGACTCTCTCTCTCTCTCTCTCTCTGAAATGTTTATTCCGCGGGGAGAGCTCCACAATTTCGTGGGACAAGCTTTGTTCTTTGTGGTTTTAGATTATAAGCTTTTTGTTTGTGGTTAAAGGGGGGTGGCAAGGGGCTCCTCTGTCCCAGTTGTGGGAATCCAGGAATCCACTCTGCAGGAATTGATTGGTTGACCTGCGGGATTATATATGGAATAACTACTGGGAATTGGCTGAGGTAGCTAGCAACACCTAACTATTAGGTATAGCCAGGTCTGGATACGCCCCATAACCTTGTACTCGTTATTAATTACCTATTCCTCTTCAACTTCGTCTCTAGCGTTATTCATCCCCTCTATGTTGCGCCTTCATACGCTTAACGACCCGCAATTCCATTTGCGCGGTCACGCTTGCTTTCCATTTCTGATTGCTTCAGCTAATTGAACTATATTGAGTAGAGGCATTGTTACGGGATGAATCTCTCTCTCTCTCTCTCTCTCTCTCTCTCTCTCTCTCTCTCTCTTTGTGTTTATTATTAGAGGTTTTCCCTGTTAAATTAATGAAGGCATGTATCAAGGAGAAGAATCTCTCTCTCTCTCATTCTCTCGTCTCTCTCTCTCTCTCTCTTTGGTGTTTATTATTAGAGGTTTTCTGGTTTAAATTAATGAGGCATTATCAAGAGATGAATCTCTCTCTCTCCTCTCTCTTCTCTCTCTGTTTATTTAGCAGGGTTTTACCTGTTAAATTAATGAGGCTTATCGGGAAGAATACTCTCTCTCTCTCTCTCTCTCTCTCTCTCTCTCTCTCTCTCTCTCTCTCTCTCTCTCTCTCTCTCTGTTTATTAGAGGTTTTACCTGTTAAATTAATGAGGCATTATCAAGAGAAGAATATCTCTCTCTCTCTCTCTCTCTCTCTCTCTCTCGCCCCCTCTCGCTCTCTCTCTCTCTCCCCTCCTTCGTCCTTATTCCTCTCTCTCTCTCTCTCTCTCTCTCTCTCACTGGATTTCTTTTGAGGTAGATATCTTGGAGGCCGATTTAATTAACCCTATCTCTCTCTCTCTCTCTCTCTCTCTCTCTCTCTCTCTCTCTCTCTCTCTCTCTCTCTCTCCATTGTATTGTTTTATATTGACTGTTCTTACCTGTATTAGCTATACAATTTACGGTCTGATATTCCATCTATTTAAGATTATTGCCAATTCGTTTATGAAATATATCTCACATACATTTTAAGTTTCTTTCGAGGTTTTGTTGTTATTATTATTTTATTTTCTTATATATTCGTAACATTCGTGGACGTTAAGCTCCTGTAATGTAACCTTTCAAAGAATTTTTAAAGATTTTTAGACATAATTTTCCTATGTGTGTTTAATCTGTGGTATTTGTTATCTCTGGTGTTAACTTTGAGCGCTCTAGTGTATTTCTTATGATATTAATTCCATGTGGTACGTTTCAGCGTATGCTTGGATTTTGAGTTTTCAATTATTACTGAGAGTGAGAGAGAACTACTCCAAATCTTGTTTGAAATTGTGAATTTAATAAGCGGTATATGTGGTTAAGTCTAAGTTATATCTTATTACTGAGAGAGAGAGAGAGAGAGAGAGAGAGCCGAGCCCAATATAAAATTGTGAATGGAAGAAGAGATACTATATGTGATTAAATGTAAGCTGTCTTATTACTCAGAGAGAGAGAGATTTCAGTCCAAAATAAAATTGTGAATGGCATAAGAGGTATTCGTGATTAAATCTAAACTATCTTGTTACTGAGAGAGAGAGAGAGAATAGTGCCAATCCACTGGACTCAGCTGGATTACCTCGCCGAGGCCTTTTCCTCTGCGAATCCCTGCATCATTATTTCGAACTGGTCATTAAAAGCACCGATGTCACATCCAACTTCGGAACTGAATATACGATGCGTCAGATCCAGTTTGATTTTCGTCTCCTGTTTGGGTCGTTGATCTGATCTGCTGCCGAGTGATGATCACAGAGAGAGAGAGAGAGAGAGAGAGAGAGCGACGACAGAGAGAGAGAGAGAAGACACACACGCACTGGAAGTTCTGAGGGAGAGAGAAGGAAAAATACATGTACACGAACATCAAAGTCTAGGATTCTAAAAGGGGGCTAGAGAGGATACGCATAAAACATCAGTGGAGTTTGCAGTTCTAAAGGAGAAAGAGAAAGAGAGAGAGAGAGAGACTAAAGTTTCCAGTTCTAAAGAGAGGAAGGAAGGGGAGCGGGGTGTTTAGCTTAAACTCTCTCTCTCTCTCTCTCTCTCTCTCTCTCTCTCTCTCTCTCTCTCTCTCTCTCTCTCTCTCTCTCTCTCAGTGTAAGACAGCCTAGATTTAATCACAAATATCTCTTTCAATTCACAATTTTTAACACCGAGAGTTGCTTTGCAATACTTGACTTACTTTAAATAAAAGACAAGGTCGAATGCTCTGCAGTGTTGTAAGTTTGGAAAACATACTACCTTCATCTTTTTATTTATTCATAATATTTTTAGTAGTTTAAATACGCAATGAATTCTGCAACTGCAACGTCAAGATCCTCTCTCTCCTGAACGTGGGTAAGTCGTTTGTCTTGGCGTGAGGTAGGTCGCTGGTTAGCAAGCAAAATCATCTCCTAAATAACAAATGATCCTAGAAAAAAATCGCGGCATATATATATATATATATATATATATATATATATATATATATATATATATATATATATATATATATATGCTTAAAATATCTCAGTAGATGCACGCGACTTCATTATACTATAAGCGAATACCACGGGAAGATGATAGGCAGAAAGCCAATATATATATACTACCAAGCGCTTTCGTCTTTTATGCAGGCATCGTCAAAGCACAAAACGACGGTGCCTGAATAAAGATGAAAGCGCTTGGTAGTATTGACGTTCTGCCTATCATTGTCCTGTGGTATTTGCTTTATATATATATATATATATATATATATATATATATATATATATATATATATATATATATATATATATATTTCGAAGATATATCTACAGCCTTTATTTCTCACGATGTTTTTGCGTCCATATGTTTCTTGCTGTCAGTCGTTGTTGATTATCTTTTCATCGTAATTTATCCGTAGTTCTCTTCTTTCGGTTTTCTAATTTTTTCTCTCCCTCCATCTGCGTCTGTCAAAATAATAACCCTGCCAAGAGTTAAGATTTGATACTCGCTTTTAAATCTTGTATTTTAATTTTTTTTTTTTTCTTACAGTAGCCGCCTGGAATTCCAGGAGTCAATTTACTTGACCTCCTGTATTTCAAATTGCACCGCTTCAGTTCCCCCCCCCCCCCCCCCCCCCCCCCCCCCTCCCCCCCCCCCCATCCCGTTTTGGGGGCTACAATGCCAATACGGGTGGGCCAGGCTGCGTAGCCTGGAGGAATAGGACTATTAATTAATTTTTTTCTTATTCGAGGGTCGGCCTCTCTCTCTCTCTCTCTCTCTCTCTCTCTCTCTCTCTCTCTCTCTCTCTCTCTCTCTCTCTCTCTCTCCGGCGACTTTACGAATCCACGAGAATTTTGGTCGTATTGATCCAAGAAAGAGAATAATTTTTATTGAAAGTGGAAGAAAAAGATCTTAATCTTGACATTCCAGCGATTTTTAGATAAAAATAAGTGTGTGTGTGGTGTGTGTGTGGTGTATACACACACACACACACACATATATATATATATATATATCTATATATATATATATATATAATATATTATATATATATATATGGTTTTATTTTTGGCGACGTAGTATCCATAAGAATTTGGTCCTAGCGCGTCTCAAAAAAAAAAAAAATAATAATCCTAGATTTTGATAATACCACGAATCTTAAACTTGTAGGGTTGGGCTGGTTGAACTGCAAAATATTCAACGCGCATTTATGAAATAAAATAAAGAAAAATTGTAAATGAAACATCGAAGAACATTCAAGGTCAAATTTTAGTCAGGGGTGAACTGCAAAATATTGAGCTTGGAACCAGAAAAAATAAGAGAAAAATTAAAACAATAGAAATAAAAAAGAATATGAAATTTGAAGGATATTCAAGGCTAAATTTAAGGAAGGGTCGACGCGATGATTTCGTTGAATACAAAAAGAGTAAATTAAAAAGGAAGAAGAAGAGTAAGGAAAGGAAATCAGAGAAGGTCGCAGAATAAACACCTGGGGTTGCTCCCAAGTGTATAATGATTTCGTGTAGCCTTCAGCAACCTCGCTCCAGGAACTCAACAGAATTTTTTTTTTCTCTGCGTTGTTTTGGTTTTGGGGTTGTTGTGGGTTTTGGATACCGGGGTTGGGGAAGGGGGGAAGTTTCATAGGTTTAGTTTGTGGTTCGTTAAGGCTTTGTCTTGAACTGGTTGTAATGCCATCTCACTGTATAATACAGTGCTACATTCTGGCTGTATTTTGTATTATATAGCGGGTTCTTTATGCATTAGTGTTTGCTCTCTCTCTCTCTCTCTCTCTCTCTCTCTCTCTCTCTCTCTCTCTCTCTCATCCATGCAATTAATGCCTTGTTTGCAGTGTTATTGTTTTGTTAGTGCCTTGTTTTCGTCGTTGCATGCTATTAATGCCTTGCTTGCCTTTTTTTAATAAGTGCCGTGTTTGCAATGTTACTTTGTTGTCAATTTTTTGTCTGTAATGTTACTCCGATTGACGTCTTGTTTGCAATGTTACTGTTGTAAATGTATAGTGTTTGCAATGTTACTTTGTTACTACTACTGCCATGTCTGCGGCTTAACTTTACCTATCAGAATTTTTTTTTCCACAACGCTAAGGTTTCATTTGAATTATCGCCAGTTTCAGCATGCCTCGAAATAACTGCACAACACGACGACCCACATGGGTAAGGGGGGGGGGGGGGGGGGGTGGGGGGGGGGGGGGGGGGGGGGGCAATATCTGACAAAACAGGGAGCACGCTGGAGTTTAGTGGCAACAACGCTCTGTAATATAGCCCCCGACGATAGATTTAAAGGTGCACCTTAAAGTAGACCTCGTGGAGTACGTACAGGGCTGGTTTTGTGTGGAGTTTCCGGAGAGAGAGAGAGAGAGAGAGAGAGAGAGAGAGAGAGAGTTCTTCAAAGACCATTCTTTCCCCAGTTGGTTTTCAGTGAAGTGTTTGTATAAGTGAAAAACAAAAGTTCTTCAAAGACTTATTCTTTAACCTCATGGTTTTTTTATTTTTAAGTCCTGTTCGTTTTTAGGACTTGTGCTCACCCATTGCTACTCGCAACAGGCTAGTAAGGTTTCTGTGCGTAGGTTAATAATTTCTTATTGTAAATAAGGAGTATTACATTTGGTTTGCATAGGGGAAGATGGTACTGATAGCATACAATGCAAAGGAATTAGGTATATACATCGTGTGCAGTACTCGTTCAGGGGCATTGATGTTTACTTATGCATAGACGGATTTGTTCGTGTAAACAGTTGTGTGTTTGGTTTAGTGCCCACTACTCTCGTATTGCGATTCGGACATGGCTAGCCAGCCTAATGAACGCCCCTTCAAAATAGCAGAACCGTCGAGTGAAATGTAAATGAATTTGTTATGACGAGCTAACGTATTCTCTCTCTCTCTCTCTCTCTCTCTCTCTCTCTCTCTCTCTCTCTCTCTCTCTCTCTCTCTCTCTCGAGTTTAATGTATGATCCTCGTGTGAAGTACTTTACTTAGGTTCCGTGATTGTAAAGGAATCCAAATTTCTCTCTCTCTCTCTCTCTCTCTCTCTCTCTCTCTCTCTCTCTCTCTCTCTCTCTCTCTCTCTCATTGCGTCATATGCAGGGACCTGCATGTATTTTGCTCCAGTGGTTTTGTTCTCAGAATATTGTTGAGGCCTACGCGGAACCTCTCTGTGGCAGTGGTTTGTTTACGTTGAGATCTGCAGCCACATTGTTTTCCTTCTGATGTTTATGTCAGTGTGTGTGTGTGTGTTTTTTAATACTTATTCATTAATTTGTTATTCATTTTTTATAGTTGATCTCTTCTTTGTCTATGTCCTTTTGCCGCCTTTTACTTCTTTCAAATGAACACCATATTTTGTGGGTTTGATCCATCTGATAAATTTGGTTAATTCTGCCATTCTTTTCAATATGTGGAGGTCTGCTTCCTGCTAATATAATAATGATTATTACTATTATTATTTTAATTACACCATTTTTCATCAGTTTTTGTCTAATTGACAATACAAAATAAAACAAAGGCGTTTTATTTTGTGGAGTCTTGTAGTACATCAGTTGAATTTTTATATTATTATTGATATTATTTATTATTATTATTATTATTATTATTATTATTTTATTATTACTTCTACCAATTTTCATCAGCTTTTTATCCAATTGACTATATACTTCTTCCTTATAGTTGTTCTACATGAAGGCGTTTTATTTTGTGGAGTCTTGTAGTACAACAGTTGAATTTCTGTATCGGCTTATACCTGTTGCTCATGCCAGACAGTTTTATATATATATGTCTGTTTATCATTTCGTGAATGTGTAATAACATGCCGCTCTGCTAACTAATATTATTCGATTCCCAATTAATTATTTTTTATGGAGCGTTTGTTTTGGCTCTCCAGTTTCATGGCAGCGGTGTTATTGATAATTAGAAGTGGCTCGTTGTTAGTGATTGTTCGGTTATAATACAGAGCATCAGTGAATTTATACAATAAGTGAATTATTTTTTTATTTGTTTTTCGCATTGTATTTTATATTACATATTAGGCTTACATGATTTTTAAAAAAGTCTAATTGACAAGATTCAGAAAACATTTTGTAATGACGTCACAACATTGAAGATTTTTAAGAATAAATTTACAAATGGTTAACATAACTTTTTATAGGATTTTGAAGATTTTTTAAATTAAATTTGCCAGTGATTAACAACTTTTTATAGGATTTAAATTAATTATTTTAACTACTTTTTTCCCCAGCTTTCTCTTCAGCCAGGATTTGCTATTCCTTGGGTTGCCCCCTCCCATCAGCTTCTGCATCCGTGGTTGCTACCCACATCAGTCGACTAAGTGTGTGGCACCCAAGCCGTTGCTTAGGTCAGCAAAGATACAGTGGGGATCAAACCTGTGACTTGTTTTGGAGTCAAGCCGCGTGACCTTTGGGAATCAACCCCTTGACCTTTTGGAACCAAAATCTTTTCCTTTGGAACAAACCCTTGACCCATTGGAATAAAACCCATGGCCTTTTGGATTCAAACCAAGAAATTTAGGGATCAAACCCATGACCTTTTGGAATCAAGCTTATGGCCTTTTGGAATCAGACCCTTAACCTTTTGGAATCAAACCTATGGCCTTTTGGAATCAAGCCTATGGCCTTTTGGA
>NC_061110.1:11149414-11161914 GCF_015104395.2 Macrobrachium nipponense | reverse complement strand
TCTCTCTCTCTTTGGCACTGATTACGCCACTTAGGATACAACGAGCTATTGAAAGAGGCAGGCTGGGGTTTATGCCGGGGGAGGGGTGGTGAAGGTTTGGGTTAGAGAGGGGGGGGAAGGGGGTGTCCTACCACCTTATGACTTGTGTCGTCTGGTGATTGACTTAGGGCGAAGCGCAAGCAGTTAATGATGGCATCACATCGAGCAAGGTCATCTCATTATTCATACTGATGATTCATTTTTTTTTCCGTTTTTTCACGAGAGAGAGAGAGAGAGAGAGGTTGCCAAAATTGTGGTTGGTTGTTTTGGGATTTTTCAGACTTGTATTTTGCATTTTTGTTGGGGAGGGTGGCAGGTGTGGTACGTTATTCACATCAAAAATAATAATAATAATGATAATATTCTATTAAAAATAATGTCAGAATTTACATCTAATTACTTTTAATAAAACATGTTTGAAAGAGGATCTGTATCCAGCATAAAAAATAATAATAGTAATTATTATTTTTATTATTATTATTATTATTATTATTATTACTATTACTATTATTATAACAGCTATTACTATTGTTATTCATAAAAATCTCATAATGGTAGAATTCACTAAATTGGTGGAGGAATCCACAATGGTGTAACTATATAAATAATATTATATATATATAGCTGCTTCTATGGCTATTCATAATAATTATTTGCACCAATACTTGTAATTCAAACAATACGAATGACAGTTCTGAATTTTACTACGGTTAATGGTGGTAAAGAATTATGCTGCTACTGCTACAAAAAACGACTACTTATAATATAATAATAATAATAATAATGATAACAATACAGTGACCATTATGTAATGATAATGATAATAATAATAATAGATAATAATGATGATGAATCAATGACCAGTATGTCATCATCATCATAATAATAATATTAATAATATATTAGCCACAGTCATCTAAAGCAGAGGAACTCTCAAGACTTTGGCTTGACAAAAAGCCAGAGAGAGAGAGAGAGAGAGAGAAGGAGGGAGGGAGGGAGGGAGAGAGAACTTTCCGTCCTTCTTCGTCATTACCGAGCATCTGCCTCCTACCTAATTACCTTCGATATCGGTCAACTGGCAATTACTGATCGATTCCGTTAACGAAGCGAAAGAAAATGCATTTTTTTTTTTATCTTACTCTCTCAAATTGCAATTATGTAAAATTTTCGTCAGTGCGTGTGTGTGTTTTTTTTTTTCTTCTTCTTTTTTTCCCGTCTTCATTCGTCAGGCCTTTCGGAACGATGTGGAAAATGAGAGATGGTATACAGATGTATTTTTATGTATCTGTATACAGGCATACATATAATGCATATAGTATATTTGTATAGTTTATTGATAGCTGGTTTTATGTTTATATATATATATGATATATCTATATATATATATATATATATATAGATATATATATATATATATTTAAGGAAAAGAACAAGCTGAATGTGTTTTACAGAATCAAATTTCTGACTCAAGTCGGTAGCGAACGCCCCTGACTTTCATATATGAGAGTTCAGTAGGAATTGCTAATATCTTGGACACACTTTCACCCAATATTCTCTAGACCTTGCTTTCACCAATATCCGCAGTTTCTCGTCACCGTTCGCGATCATGCATCTGTCATCTGCAAACATCAACCCGTCCACGTTTCTTTGGCGACATATTTTGTCATCGTACGCGACTCACTTGTCACCCCCTAAAAATGCACTCCTACATCAACAAGCTCTTGCGTCACGTTTCCTTTCTTTTGCGTCTTGCGTCACTCCGTCCAGCCGTGGAGACGTAACAACACGCTCGTGTGTCAGCTCTTTTTTTTTTTTTTTTTTTGGGGTTACTGTAATCTCTTCCTTTCAGAATGTGTGTCCATGTTCAAAAGAAACTTTGATACGGTGTATTTCTCGATACGCATTTTCCTCTGATGAGATATATATGTCTTCATGCGAATTTTCATGATACGATATTCTCTTTACGCATTTTTATCTGATACGATATATATTCTCTTTACGCATTTTTACCTGATACGGTATATTTCTCCATACGCATTTTCCTCTCATAATGTATACGTCTTCTTGCCCATTTTCATCTGATACGCAATTCCCATTGCGCATTTTTGTCTGATACGATATTCTCTATACGCATTTTCCTCTTATACGGTATATTTTCCATACGCATTTTCCTCTCATAATGTATGTCTTCTTGCACATTTTCATCTGATACGCAATTCCCATTGCGCGTTTGTATCTGATACGATATTCTCTATACGCATTTTCCTCTTATACGGTATATTTCTCCATACACATTTTCCTATGACACTGAATATTTCTCCATACGTAGTTCCCCTCGGTACGGTATATTTCTCCAGAGAGCGCCGACCTTCCAGGTCCCTGGAAGTCTTTTGTGATATATCCTGGAAGGCTTTCGGGACTTCGGCATGTTTTCTCATCATAGATTACGTATATGAATGAAATTGGTTTCAAATTATATATTAGGCATGTTGTTCGAGAGAGCTAGAAGGATTAGGATGTCTCAAAGACTTGATAGTCCATCCTAAGAGGAGACATCGTGTGCTCACTTATCTCTAGGAGAAGGTTTTACTATGCATTCACAGTGCCCTAATGCTTTTGTCTGGCTTTATTTTAAACTCTTCTTCCACACTATTGCTGTTGACAACTTCTGATGGCAGTTTATTCCACGTTTCACATTATCTTGTACGTAAAGAAGTTCCCACAATGAGATGTATTGTATCTCTTCAGTTCTAGTTTCCGTCCATTATTTCTTGTCCGATTTTCGTTACTGCCTGCTTTTGTTGTTATGCCCTTCAGTATTTTGAATGTTTCTATGAGTTGTCCTCGCAACAATCGTCGTGTTTCTAAGCCATGCATGTTCAGGCTCTCTAGTCGTCTTTGGTGACCTGTTTGCCTGATGGATGGAATTAACTTTGTGGATCTTGCTGGTACCCCTTCTAATCTCTATGTCCTTTCTTAGTGTTGTTGACCAAAACTGTGCTGCATATTCAAGAAGAGGTCTAACTATTGCTGTGTAGAGTTTATTTCTATTTAGCAATTTTACTTGTGTTCGTGTGTGTGTGTGAGAGAGAGAGAGAGAGAGAGAGAGAGAGAGAGAGAGAGAGAGAGAGAGAGAGCTCATGATAAAGGCATTGCTTATTGATGCTGGTATCATTTCAGGCTCGCTGAGTTGGGAAATTTAAAGACATCGGAATACATTTGCATCTGGTGCGGAGGAGGGAGATGGTATAGATAAGACAGAAAGATAGATGAATAGAGAGAGAGAGAGAGAGAGAGAGAAAGATAGATAGATAGATAAGGAGAGAGAAAAAAAAACTTCAAACATGCCATATCTGATTGGTCTCCAGCCACTCTATTTCCGTGGCCAATCAGTGTTGAAATAAGATCTAATAAGAACTCATTCTAGTGCGCATCCAACGGTTCGAGGGTGGTAGCGTGCAAGAGTGAGCGCTAGAAAATATTACACGCTGCTTTTGAATGTCTTTGTGTGTCTCATTTATTTGTAATGATAAAAGGGGTTGGTTGCATTGTGCAGTGTCGGAAACATGCTATCGTCAATATTCTCTCTCTCTCTCTCTCTCTCTCTCTCTCTCTCTCTCTCTCTCTCTCTCTCTCTCTCTCAAGTACCAAAATCGATACAGAATTTTAAAACCAGATTATTGTAGTTAATCCGAAATTCGTGTCAATATGCATTAATGCTTTCTTCAGGAAGATTGACTCGTATTGAATTGAACATAGAATTTAGGCCAAAGGCCAATCACTGGTACCTATGGGGTCATTCAGCGCTGAAACGGAAACTGACAGTAAAAGGAATGAAAGGTGTAACAGGAGGAAAACCACTAAGCAGTTGCGCTATGGAACAATTGTTAGGAAAGGGTGGAAGGTAAGATAGAAGAAAGAGATTTTGAAAGGAGGTACAGTAAAAGGAACTAAAGGGGTTGCTGATAGGGGCCGAGGGCATGCTGCAAAGATCCCTATACTAACTTCGAGCCAGGGTACGAAAGTGTAGAAGCTACGGTAGATTAGGATATATTGACCGGTTTGAGTTCAAGTAACCGGTTTGTGTGTGTGTGTGTGAGAGAGAGAGCGAGCTATTTATACGTATTGAATATATATAAGTAAGGTACTGCGTGCGTGTAGGAGAAGTAGATGGAGGGAGTGAGAGATATATCTATGTTTGCATAATTAAGATTTTCTATATGAGGGGAACTATTGATGTACGTCTTGCATATATTTCGTGTATATATGTATAGCTATATATGTGTGTGTGTGTGTGTATGCATATATATGATTGTATATATGTATCATACGCTTGAGTAGTGTGTTAGAGATGACATATTTACTCGAATGATTTCCATATGGCTGGTAAAAACTTTTGTCAACATTTGTGTGAGAGAGAGAGAGAGAGAGAGAATTCTGATGCCGATGCAACCGCTTCATCTCGTTCTAAGCGGGTCCCTTTGTTGAATTTTGTCCGTCCCTGCTTCCAAGGTCAAAAGAACGTATATGTACTATAGTAGATTCACATCCACTGTGCATCTGATGTCTAGGTCCGTCCCTTACGACGCTCCTGATTGGCTGTTGATAAGCCTATCACAGGACTGGAAACTCTCAGTTTCTCTCTCGAGAGAGTTCACATAAGCAGAATGTATATTCTACCTCTCCTGAGGGAAGACATACTCCTCAGGAGAGGCGGAACATGCATCCTGCCTATGTGAACTCTCGAGAGAGACTGAGAGTTTCCAGCTTATCAACAGCCAATCAGGAGCATCGTAAGGGACTGGCTTGGACATCGGATAGACGGTTAATGTGAATCTTATAATATCGGGGAGACCGCAGCCGCTCCTCTGCTGACTTGAAAAGTACTACTTTCAGTAGTTCGTTTTTAATCGTCTCCCCTCTACGGGATGCCGTATGAGCAAGAGCCCGTGCTGGCATAAGGCCGGCTTAATCTCCAATAACAGTCGTCTGGAGCCCTTCTCTCGTCCTCTGGTGGGTCTTGCGCTTTTTTTTTTTTTTTTTTTTTTTTTTTTTTTTTTTTTTTTTTTTTTCTCCTCTCCATGACGATGGAGTCAGAAATGTTTGATAATATATATATATATATATATATATATATATATATATATATATATAAATATATATATAAAATACAATTCACCTGTAACTTATTTAACGCAAATATTAAGTCACAGGCTTCTCCCTTGACTCGAGGTTACTTCACCTTGAGAATAACTTACCACCTTGAGGGAGTACAGTAGTTATATAAATCCCAGTGTCCAAGGGCGTCTCAAAATATTGGGGATTAAGATCCTGTGGAGTTGCTGCGTTGATTGGTAGCGTCATATCGACTTGCTTCCGCTCTTATAGGAAGATGGGTGTTTAAGGGTTTCAAGGTCTGAAGACTGACGCTCCTATCAAGGTCCATCTATGAACCTTGGGGCTTATGAAGGTGAAAAATATTTAAATGTATAGATTGTCATTCGAACACACAGCAGCAACATGACGCTGCTGTGATGTTCAAAAAAAGGAACAACGACAATTTTATTGTTGACTGTATTTGTTAGACCTTATGTTTATTGTTTTGCTTATTATTTGTGTCCGTGAGGAGGATGTGGTGTAATTGGAACTCTTAATACTTTCCTGTTTTAATACATTTGTATCTATTTTTGTTTTCTCTTTTAATAAGTGAGATCTCTTCTTTCCGTATTTCCCTTTACCTCCTCCTCCTACTTCTTCCTAGTGAACCCCATGTTCCTTGGAAGCTGGAATTTCGTCAGTGGCCCCTTTGGTGGCCTTGTTCCATATGAATATGGTTCATTCATCTGAATAATAATAAATAATAAAAACGCATTTATTTGTGAGTACTTGTGGCTCAGTGGTTATAGAACGCTAGCTTAGTCTGCAGAATGTCCCAGTTCGCTTCCTGAACAAGCTAGAACTTTACGGCACAATTAATTTTTAATTCCATCACGCTTCGGTGACCTGCTTCATGACCTAAGATCCCTGATGGAAGACCAATGTGCTGAATCATCACCAGGGTAGCAAAGGTCATGGGGCTAGCTGCCTCATCCCGAAAAAGGCTCGCCGAAGGAAACGGGAATGTAACACCCGCGGGATCACCTCCTCTCGAGGAGAGGACGTTTGGTGAGGAAAATATGAATATTAGTTTATAGATCTAGTTGTATGTGTGCTCACAGAATTGAAAGTATCTGACGTCATTTCCTTAGGCGTCAGAGCAGCGTAGTGGCGAGTCATTTATACAAATAGTTTTAGTTTTCTGTAAAAGAAAGCTATCGAGATGGCTTTTACGCCCGCACTTTTCTTCCCGTCCACCCTCAGATCTTAAAAAGTACTGAGGCTAGAGGGCTGCAAATTGTTATGTTGATCATCCACCCTCCAATCATCAAACATACCAAATTGAAGCCCTCTAGCTTCAGTAGTTTTCATTTTATTTAAGGTTAAAATTAGCCATAATCATTTGTCTGGCACAGGCCACCTCGGCTGGTTAAGAGTTTCATGAGCCGTGGATGAGAGTTTCATACAGAATTAACGCTGTACGGAAAACTTGATTGCGCCGAAGAAACTAGGGTGTGATTTTGTACTTGTTTATTATTATTATACTCTTTTCCTAAGACATTTTTTTTCTTTTTTTACGTTAATTGCCAAATTAACGGCCATTTTTGCGTTGTATCAGTATTGATAAAGGTTTTCGTCCATGCTTCAATATATATATATATATAGTATATGTATAATATATATATTATATATATATATTATATGTGTGTGTGTGTGTAATATATATATATTTATATAATATATATATATTAAATATATTATATTATTACACACACACACACATAAATATATATATTATATATATATAATAATATCTATATATATAGAAATGATATATATATATGTATAATATATGTATGTATATATATATATATATATATATATATATGTATATATATATATATATATGACAAAAGTGGTGTGACGCGCAGGGCATAATAATGACTCAGGTTGTCAAAATGGTCGTAGAAGCTGTTGTGAGACAGGAGACAGTGATTCACTGTACTTAACCGGAATGTCATTTTGTTTTCGATATTGGTGAAGGTCTCTCTCTCTCTCTCTCTCTCTCTCTCTCGTGCTCCATTGTTCAGTAATACATACCGTCAATTCTTTTGTAGTATATTGTTAAGATAGGAATTTCTGGCTTAGGGAGTAGTTAAATGAGAGAGAGAATTTCTTGTTCGGTAGAAAGGGCTCCGACTTTATGAGAGAGAGAGAGAGAGAGAGAGAGAGAGAGAGAGAGAGAGAGAGAGAAAGGGGGGGGGGTGTCTGACAACCTGTCACGCGTAATCCATTGTAATTAGGCAAGTGTATAGACCATCTCATGCATAATAGGAAGTTGTGTTCAGATCAGGCCAAGGTTACTCACAAATAGAAAGAGGCGGATATATGTGGAACATCTGCGCGCGCAAGCTCGCTTTTGGACGATTCACGGTCAAGTTCAGACGTCAACCAAAACATGGCGTCTTTGTTCTATTATTAACGCATAGAACTTAGATAATTCATTCCAGTTTTGTTCTTGAAAATGACGTCGACGACAGCACACGTGAATTTGTCATATTTATCGCATTATATCTTCTACGTAGCAGTGAGATATGGCAGGGTCATGCCCGGTAGGGGAGCTTCGATCATTTCACAAAGATTTCTGATTGGTATAAAGATCACCACTCGGGTTGCGGAATTTTCCTCCTTCCTCTGTGCCGTGAATGATTGCCAATTCCTCATATAAGGCTAGGTTGTCATCTACTAAGAAACGCCTCAATGCCTGGCTCGGTTGCCTCTCAGAGGCCAGGAGAGTACGCGCTGCCTCTCGAGAGGACGAAAAGAAGACGCGTAGAGAAGTGACCTTGGTCACTCCAGTAATAAAAGGAAGAAGAAACACGCGACGGAGGCAAAAAAATGGTGATTTAAAGGTCGACTGCTTAAGAATGTTGTGATGATGACGTAGGCCTATTTGATCTACAGCTGTATGGTTAAGCATATATCTTTATGGGCCTACTTACGTTGTATGTATACAGGGTGTGTGTTCTTGTGTAGCAGTAACCGAAGCCCGTGTTTGGCCATGTTGCCGTTGCAGGCACTGGAACGTCCACAGAGAGAGTAATGGGTAAGAATGAGTAATTTAACGGCTTCTACGTCAGCAGGCATGTAGCATATGTCTTCCTGGTGTGTGAAGTCTCCTCTCCTCCTCCTCGGATTTTCCCTTTTGATATTTTCTCGCTGCTCCTTTCACTTTTTAAGGGATCGTGGGAGTGCCGAAGGGCCGGTCCTTTATCCCTTTAGCCTTGGCTAGGCCCTTCTCTTCGTCGGGGAACGAAGGACGTGTTCGGGAGTGGAAAAGGAGAGATTATCTTTGTTCAAAAAGGTATAGAGTCTCGGAGGAGTTCTCATCATCAGTTGGACCCTCCTCGCTGGCAGCCGCTGTGAGCTGGGAGTTTGTGGCCGCCGTTCCAGAATCAGTTGCCATGTACTCTTTTAAGTTTATTTGTTTATTTCCTTCTTTTAGAATTTGAATAGGTTATATACGCTGACGAATCTTGTCTTTAATGCATGTTTTAAATTGCGTCTCTGGAAGAAGGGAGAAAGGGGCGTTTGCAGTGCTGCATAGGGAATTCATTACCCTACGTTGCATGTCCAGACCGTTGCACAACCGAGGGTGGGGTAGCCAACTATTCGAAATATTTCCCGTTTTTCCTGGTAGAGTTTCCGATTAGTTTTTATATTACTCTGGATAAGTAACGTCACTTTTACTCTGGTTATCTATAAGTTTAAGGTTTTATGTATATATGTCGTTGTTTTAATGATACAGTTTCTTAAGTATATGTCTTTTGAGTAGTGCCGTTTACTTTTAAAGGACTCCTCGGACTATTAGCTTGTGCGTTCGTTCGTTCGTCGCCAGGTCGGAGAGGAGAGTAGAAGAGGAACCACTACCCTCCTCCTCCCCCTCCCCTTCCTCCTCCTCCTCTCTCGTCAAGGGCACTGATAGCCTGGGGGTCTTTGGCAAAATCGCAGAAGGCCAACCAACCACCTCCACCACGGTGTTGTCGACGGCGGCG
This sequence comes from Macrobrachium nipponense, assembly GCF_015104395.2. Classification (NCBI taxonomy): domain Eukaryota; kingdom Metazoa; phylum Arthropoda; class Malacostraca; order Decapoda; family Palaemonidae; genus Macrobrachium; species Macrobrachium nipponense. The sequence continues at coordinate 11,152,723 of NC_061110.1, read as the reverse complement.
GCGGCGGAGGTGGTAGCGGTGGTGGTGGTGGTAGGGGTTGGTACTAGTGTTGGAGATAGGAGCCTGGATGCACCGATGCTCTGCTGTTGCTGCTGCATCGCCTTTTCACTTTCGGTTTTCGTCGTCTGCGATTTCACACGTTCGGATTTTTAAAGGCAGACGCGCTCCCTTTCGATATATATTTTTCAAATTTATCTTTTTCCATTGGCGTTCATGCCGATCACCGACATTTTCGCTTTGCACGCGCATGCGCGTTCCATTTCTGTTACGTCTTCCTGGAAGAATATTATTGGAACGCTCCGTGGACGCTCTTTTCTTTCTTTCTTTTTTTCTTTTCTCTTTACGTGATTTGATTTTAAACTGTGATTTCCCGTGCGGGAATTTGTTGCTTGGGGCCCTGGGATGCTGTTTCATTGGTTCTTAGTTGGCAGTTAATAGTTTGTTAGCTTCTGATGTATGTAGTTTATCGGTCTTTGTTGTCGATCTTCTTTTATTGTTTGTGCTACAAAATTAATGTGAGCTGTTTTAGGTTATAAGCTACATAAATTGTCAATAAGTAAATTTAATTCCTTGTGCTAGATCCAGTAGAATTGTTTTAAGGAAGCAACTTGACTAAATTTTGATCAAGTTTGCCTTTATTATATAATATATACGTATATAATTGTTAACCCATAGAAGCTTCAACGAAGGCGTTCGCTTAAGACTTTAAGTGTTGCCAACTAGTCGAAATAATGAAAAAAAAGTGCCCTCATCGAAGGTCTCGCTTACCTCGAGGTCATGCAAGTGTTAGTTCCACTTTTTTTGTTTCTCTTGTTACGTGGCATTTAAACGGGTATATAGTAGTGGAGCATTTCACCTCACCAGCGCCTGTGCCCCTTCTCTATGCCCAAAGTTCGCTAAGCTTTGAAGTCCTTGAAACTTTTCGGTTTTTCAGAATTTGGTCTATTTTCGTGTAGCGCCAATCTCCATGTTTTCCACTTGTATTCTTTTCTTCGGGCATTTGCTGAAAGAGGGCGTGAGATGCCCATATACTATTGGCATTTACTCTTGAAGGATAATCGAGAAAATCATTATTATTTTTCTGTAAGTGAAATTAAAGCTGTATTTAAGCTGTAAATTAGACTTAATATTACAAAATTATAGTTGATTCACTGAAAGAACTGGTGTAATGGTGTCCATTCACGAATACTATTATATACTCCCTGCTGTTACTCCTAGTGATGGTAATGATAGTAATACTTATGGAAAACGATTCAATGATACCATTTCTCTCTCTCTCTCTCTCTCTCTCTCTCTCTCTCTCTCTCTCTCTCTCTTCGTTTTGCACCACTGATGTTGATGATGATACATGCCAAAGATATTAAAATTCTCTCTCTCTCTCTCTCTCTCTCTCTCTCTCTCTCTCTCTCTCTCTCTCTCCATTTTGCACCACTGATGATGATGATACATGTAAAAGATATTGAAATTCTCTCTCTCTCTCTCTCTCTCTCTCTCTCTCTCTCTCTCTCTCTCTCTCTCTCTCTTCTTCGTTTTGCACCACTGATGATGATGATACATGTAAAAGATATTGAAATTCATTCTCTCTCTCTCTCTCTCTCTCTCTCTCTCTCTCTCTCTCTCTCTCTCTCTCTCTCTCTCTCTCCGTTTTGTAAGCAGGGGTTGAGGGTCGAGAGAGAGATCTGCTCAGGCCTGTTTCTCCTTTTCAGAAACGATCCTGGAGAGAGATACTGGTGAATGGGGCTGCTTAGAAAAGTGACCCGGGCGGAAGAGAGAGAGAGAGAGAGTTCATTAGTATATGTCAGTTGAAAAATTTCGTGTCCGTGAAGATGAAATGATGTTAAATATAATTGTACAGTTTCATTTCTCGGTAGAGAATTGTGTAAGAGAGAGAGAGAGAGAGAGAGAGAGAGAGAGATAAGCCGTATACACCAGTCATACTATATACGTATATTATAATTTTCTAGAGAAATTCAACTTTACATTCATCTTTAACATTACTTAACATCCTGGAATTATTTTTATATAGATTTTTTCTCTCACTACGAATCTAACCTTTAGATTAGATTCACAGTAAGAGAAAAGAATCTTTAAAAAACGAAAAAGAAAAAAGAAAATGTGTCCAGGATAACAAGTAATGGATGTTAAAGATAAATGGAAAGTTGATTTTCTCTAGGGAAATTGTAATCAATATTCTGACAACTAAAATGATCTGGTATGGTGTCCATCAGGTTAGGTTGACCCAGCGCCCTGGGTTGACCCAAGTTTCAAAGGAAAAGTCCTTGCGTTGACCTATATGACGGCCTCCTTTTGACCTGCCGATTCAATTGTAGTGAGAGGCTAGTCTTAAAAAAAAAAAAAAAACTGCGAGACCCAAGAGAAGGTCCGACCTTGAATGTCGTAAGTAAGTGACTTAATAAATTACTGATTTTATGAAAATATCTCGGATGGGTTCATTCCGAACTGACAAAAAACGTCTGCCCGAAGTTTTCATTCCGAATGAATTCTTCTGAAGAAGCCAAAATGTAAGAAAAAGGGAGAACGAGTCAGAATAATATCAGAAAAACTACCAAAACCTACGTGTCCTTCTGACTGACGATCCCGAAACCTTTCGTGACATCCGCAGAAGAGTAAAACGATAAAAACATCAATAAATAATTGATCTTAACAAATGTGCGGACACCAGGGCTTTGAAAGGTTTTACCGACATAACGACGACGGCGCTGTGGATACATTAATTTTTCAGCGTCGATAATGTGGTAATACGAGAGAACTTGGAATGAGTGACAGTCGTTTCTAAGAAGTAAAGAAAGGTTGAATCGACTTACCACTTTTTCTACTTGATAGATAGATAGATAGATAGAGGTCTTGTTATTGTAGCTGAATGTAGCGTGAGTGAACATAAGAAGGTGTTTGGTGTTTCAGTTTAACCTTTAGAAATTGTGTATACTTTAAGATAAATTGTGAGGGCATTTAGGTTGTGAGTGTGTGTGTATGAGAGAGAGAGAGAGAGAGAGAGAAGATTCTGACATTTTGCCCTTAGAGAGAGAGAGAGAGTCAAAGTCAACCAGGTTTGCTTGTCTTTCAACGTCCAAGCACCGTGCGCTGTTTTGCAAGTCTGTATAAAGAAGAAAAGAAAAAAAACCTTTTCCAAGATCTCTCTCTCTCTCTCTCTCTACTCGTCTCTTCTCAAATCTCTCTCTCAGGTCTCCTCCTCTCTCCTCTCTCTCTCTCTCTCTCTCTCTCTCTCTCTCTCTCTCTCTCTCTCTCTCTCTTCGTACTTTGCAATCTGTGGCTGCTAGAAGTTTTGCA
>NC_061110.1:11129414-11144414 GCF_015104395.2 Macrobrachium nipponense | reverse complement strand
CACAGGTATACGATTCACCTGAGGTCTTATTAAGTTGATGAGGTGGGCTAAGGTCTTTATCTTGTGGATTACTTACTGGTATGTTGGTGTCTCAAACATATGCCACGCGACTCTTACGAAGAGACACACATGCTCAAATCATGTCTCTAAGGGGATGGCTTCAAAGAAAGAGAGAGGTTTTATTTTGGTCAAATTAGAAGCTCGCAGGTTCGGAGGACGATGGGACTGTGTGCATTTGTTCTAAGTTTAATTTTGAATGGGCTGAGGACGCCTTTCTCTCTCTCTCTCTCTCTCTCTCTCTCTCTCTCTCTCTCTCTCTCTCTCTCTCTCTCTCTCAGGGTTGTTAATTTGAGGATTCTGAATGGAAGAGGAGGAGCTTCTCTCGTCTTGTGTCTATTCATATCCTTTCTCTCTCTCTCTCTCTCTCTCTCTCTCTCTCTCTCTCTCTCTCTCTCTCTCTCTCTCTCTCTCTCTCTCTCTCTCTCTCTCCCCCTTGCCTTCAACTGAATACTCATTCAGAGGCGCGCTTGTACGTTAATTGCATCTTTGAGCAGTTTTTTTTTTAGGGTGTGTGAATAAAAAAAAAATTCAAGCGTTTTTCTTTTTTTCCTGTTGTGTCAAGATCCAAAAAGTTATTCCTTTTAGAATGTTCTTCTCTTAACAACATCAGTAAGAACAAGAATTCAATTTGTAGAACACGGAGGCAGAAAAGTCCCCCCCCCCCTCTTTTTGTGTTTGAATAGCGTTGATATTTTTTTTTTTGTGCTTTTGAAGGTTACATTTTTATTTTTTTTTAATCCTTTGAATTTTTTATATTAGCTTTTTATTTTATATTTATTGTATTTTGAAAATCCTTTATTTGTTTTTTTTGGGGGGGCGTTGTTTTGGTAAACCGTCGATTGTTATATAGTAGTTTTTAAACAATTTTTTATTTTTATTTATATAGTTGATTTTTAAAGCCGCCTAGTTTTATTTAGTCTTGAAAACCGTTTATTTTTTTATTAAGTTGATTTGAACAACACTTATTTTATTTATTTGGTTTTGGAGAACAGTTAATATTTTAACTTAGTGTCCGTGAAAACCTTTTAAATTTTTATTTGTTTCGAAACCGTTATTTAAAAAAAATATTTGAAACGTTTACATGGCATTTTTCCAGTTTATTCGTGAATGTGTACATCTCATGAATGTTACCTAAGAATTGCCATCAAAAACATTTCGCAAGTTTTGGATAGAATGTGTAGAATATTTGAATGTTGCTCCACAATCTCCTTTCAACATTAATGTTTCTCATTATTTCAACTTAAGGTTTTTTTTCTCTCACCTGAAACCCAAAAAGGATGTTATCTCAATTTGTCGTCCATATATCACACCGGTAATATAACCTTGAACGTGAAGAAGTCTTTAATATTGCTCTATAATTGTCATTCAACATTAAAATAATCTCATTATTATTTTTTTTCTAACTAGGCTTTTTCCTTCGTTACTCAAAAATAATTTTCTCTCAATTTCCCGTCCGTATTTCACACTTACTGAAAGGTAATAATAATGATAAGGTATATAAAGAAATGAAAAAAAATAATACTTTGCTATTTGAATCCTAGGGCGATATTTTCACCTGAACAAGTATGAATTAGCTCCGCGCCAATCCTCATCCTGTGTGCGTCCCACACACCATGGTTGACTCATCATCAGGTACATAATTGATTGCTTAGACACACACACACACTCACACTCACACTCACACGTGGGATCGTTCTTGTGGGGAGAGTTGTTTACAGATTTTTTTTTTTGTTTTGTTCTACGTACACTGGATGTCTGATATTTATATGTTTACACACGTTTGCATTTTTTTGTACATTGAATGTGCAGAAATAAATTTGTACTCACACATATACATATATTTATAAAAAGCAAAAACGCATTTTTCTTTTTTCCTTGTTTTTTTTTTTTTTTTTTTTTTTTTTTTTTTTTTTTTTTTTTTTTTTTTTTTTTTTTTTTTTACAAAAATATTTCTAATATATTTTCGTTTTCACCCCTCGGATCCAAAATGCTGGCGAAGCTATTACGGATGTGTGATAAGGACCCAAGTTTGAGACTCTCTCTCTCTCTCTCTCTCTCTCTCTCGTCTCTCTCTCTCTCTCTCGGTGACACCCGAAGTTGTGACGGGATAAGAACACGCCACAAACACATCACCTCTACCCTTCCCCCCCCTTACTCCTTCCCCAACCTCCTGAACGGCCTTCTGTCGCTCATAAAAAGTTGGAAAGTGACGACTTGGGGGACAGAGATAGTTACACTGAGGGACACAAAAGGGGCGTCTTATCTTTCCTTGTGTGCTTATTGATTCAGTGTCCCTCTTCCCCTACTTCCCCTCCCCCTCCCCCCCCCCCCCTCCCCAATACCCTCCTCCTCCTGCTGCTGCTGTGACTTCTTTTGCGATGGCTGCGAGCGATACTGACTTCGGCTGGTTCGACTCTTCCGGGCCAGATACGTATACTTAGGTGTCACCAAGACTATCTACCGAGGGTCTTGGGGGAGTTGTCTTTGCAGCATCGTCTGGGGTTGTCTTTGCAGCATCGTCTGGGGTTGTCTTTGTAGCACCATCTGAAGACTCGTGACTTGGAGTTGTTTTTGCAGAAGTCTGGAGTCTAGTTTGCATTGACTCGGAGGTGTCTTTGCAGCTTTGTCTGAGGTTAATTTTGCATTGATTTGTAGTTGCATTTGCAGCATCGTCTGGAGTTGCTTTTGCCGTAGTCTGGAGTCAATTTTGCAGTGTCTTGGAGTTGCCTTTGCAGCACTGTCTGGAGTTGTTTTTGCAGTGTCTTGGAACTTGACACTTGGAGGTATTATGTAGCATCCTCTGAAGTCAAGTTGTATTTGCAGTAATACCTTAAAAAGCAGATTTTGCAGTGACACCTGGAGTTTTCTTTGCAGTACCATCCGAATTCGATTTTGCAGTGATGCCTGGAGTTGCCTTTGTAGGATCCTTGGAAGTCTATTTGTCTTTGCAGCACCAGGGTCGTCGGATTTTCTCGACCAGTTACGACCAGGGTCGTCGGATTTTCTTGACCGTTACGACCAGGGTCGTCGGATTTTCTTGACCGTTACGACCAGGGTCGTCGGATTTTCTTGACCGTTACGACCAGGGTCGTCGGATTTTCTCGACAGTTACGACCAGGGTCGTCCGATTTTCTTGACCGTTACGACCAGGGTCGTCGGATTTTCTCGACAGTTACGACCAGGGTCGTCGGATTTTCTCGACAGTTACGACCAGGGTCGTCGGATTTTCTTGACCGTTACGACCAGGGTCGTCGGATTTTCTTCTTTGACCAGTACTGACCAGGGTTCCGTCCGGATTTTTTTCCGTCGACCAGTTACGACCAGGGTGTGTCGGATTTTCTCGACCGTGTTACGACCTGGGTCGTCCGATTTTCTTGACCGTTACGACCAGGGTCGTCCGATTTTCTCGACAGTTACGACCAGGGTCGTCCGGATTTTCTTGACCGTTACGACCAGGGTCGTCGGATTTTCTCGACCGTTACGACCAGGGTCGTCGGATTTTCTGACCGTCACGACCAGGGTCGTCGGATTTTCTCGACAGTTACGACCAGGGCCGTCGGATTTTTTGACGGTTACCGAAAAGGGTCGTCCGGATTTTCTTCCGACCGTTACGACCAGGGTCGTCGGATTTTCTTCGACAGTTACGACCAGGGTCGTCGGATTTTCTCGACCGTTACGACCAGGGTCGTCCGATTTTCTTGACCGTTACGACCAGGGTCGTCGGATTTTCTCGGATCCGTTACGACCAGGGGCGTCGTTCCGATTTTATTTCTTGACCAGTTACGACCAAGGGTCGTCCGGATTTTCTCCGACCGTTACGACCAGGGTGGTCGTCCGGATTTTCTTGGACCGTTCTACGACCAGGGTCGTCCGGATTTTCTCGACCCAGTTCGGACCAGGGTCGTCAGGATTTTTCTTCGAACCAGTTACGAGCCAGGGTCGTCCCGAATTTTCTTCGACCGTTACGACCAGGGTCGTCGGATTTTCTCGACCGTTACGACCAGGGTCGTCCGGATTTTGTTCCTTGTACCAGTTTACCGACCAAAGGGTCGTCCGGTAATTTTCTCGGACCGTTTACGGAACCAGGGTCGTCGGGGATTTTTCTTACCAGTTAATGAACCCAGGGTCGTCGGATTTTTCTGCGAGCCAGTTATGACCAGGGGAATCGTCGGATTTTCTTGAACCGTTTTCACTACCAGGGTCGTCCGGATTTTTATCTTGACGACCGTTACGACCAGGGCCGCCGGATTTTTCTCGACAGTTCGGTACTTACCGACCGACGAACCCATGTACGTCCGGATTTTCGCTTCGACCGTTATTTTTGACGACCTGGGTCGTCGGATTTTCTCGACAGTTACGACCAGGGCCGCCGGATTTTTCTCGACAGTTACGCCTGGGCCGTCGGATTTTCCTTGGACCGTTACGGAACCTTTTGGGTCGTTCGGATTTTCCTCGACATTACGACCAGGGCCGCCGTATTTTCTCGGGCAGTTACGACCTGGCCGTCGGATTTTCTGGAAACCAGTTTTCGACCTTGGGTCGTCAGATTTTTTCCTTTACCGTCGACGAACCTGGGTCGGATTTCCTCGACCGTTACGACCTGGGTCGTCGGATTTTCTCGACCGTTACGACCTGGTCAGTGTCACCCGTAACTGTCGATGCGTTGCCATATTTAGTTTAAAAGTAATATATATTTTTTTCAAGTTATACATTTTCTTGAGTATGGAAATACAGTATTCTAGAGAATGGTTTTTTTTTGGTATTTGTATATATAACTTGACTCTCTCTCCTTAACTTCGGCGTAGTTCCTCAGGTGAACTGGATGAGAGGGAGGGAGAGAGGTGATTGATTGATTGACTTTTCCTCCTTCGTTTCCCAGGTGATGTCATACAGGTGTTACGCCTCTCTCTCTCTCTCTCTCTCTCTCATCTCTCTCTCTCTCTCTCTCTCTCTATATATATATATATATATATATATATATATATATATATATATATATATATATATATGTACATATACACATTCGCGAGAGAGAGAGAGAGAGATCACCCAATGCTTGCTAAGACCACATATGTTGGTGATGCGCCACTCACCGCAGTTCTCAAGCAACACATTGTACCCGCCAAGTTAACAATGCTCGCCAAGATGAATTATTATCGTCTGGATTTTTTTTTTTTTTTTTTTTCTTTCTTTCTCCCTCCCCTGCAGCACTACTGTGGGCAGTTCAGGCCACTCTCTGAGTTGTTGTGCCTTTGTTTGCGACATGTTTTCAACGATCTATAAAAAAAGCTGCCCTGGTTTATTTAACAATGTTTTGCTGCGCCGACAAAGGGCGTCCTGGTTTATTTGGCATGTTATATATATATATAATTTTATAATTTTATTAAATTATGTTTACGCAGACATTATTGGCATATGGTGAGGAAATCCACATTGATGTGATATGAGTTCCGTCTGTACTACTCACATGGTGCACTGTAGGCATTCCTTAAGGTTCTTCGCAGCGTCCCTTCGGCCCCTAGCTGCTGCTACTGCAACCCCTTTCATTCCTTTTGCTGTACCTCCGTCCATATTTCCACCCTCTCCTAACAGTTGTTTCAATAAATCCAGCGCGTAATGACCTCGTAGGTCACAGTGCTTGACCTTTGTCCTAAATTCTATATATTCCAATTCCAGATTCCAACAAGGTTATGTCTTGAATTCGATTCGTCTAAATTTAGCTGTGTCGCACAAAACTATATCCGTAATTTTTATTTATTTATTTATTTATTTATTGGAAAACCATATCATAGAAGGACCTCGTCGTTGGCAGGGAGCGATCAAAGTTTGGGAGAGATAGGAAAGTATATAATTTTTATGGAAGGGAGAAGATATTATTGTTCTTGGGGAGCTTGATAGCTCGGCTTTGGCGGAAGTTCACGGTGTTGTTATGAATGGGACACACGTCCCATTAGCAGGGTGTATATATATTCTCCATACGCAGGTGCTGGTACACACGCCTATAAATATATACTGTTACTATGTTTTTTTTCTTTTGTAGGCGCACTCATAAACCGTGATTATTTTGTTGTATAGATGTTCTGTGGTTAGTGGTCCTTTCATTAAGCTCATCACGGTGGTATGCTGAGTACTTGAATGTGTGTTTGTGTGTGTGAGAGAGAGAGAGACACACACACAAGTGTCCTCATCTTTATGCCGTTATTCATTCATTTGTTTGTTTCATTTGTTATTAAGTTACGTCTGTGTGATGGGGGGTCTCTACGAGTGGAGGAATGTAATTTTGATAATACTTTTTATCATTAATTTTTGAAATGTGAAATAAATATAGCTGTTTTTTTTTTTTCATCCTGTATATATATATAAACATATATCCTATATATAGATATATATATATTATATATAATATATATATATATATATATATATATATATATATATATATAGGTTTTTGGTTGTACTATGTCCAGTTACATCGTCATTGTTGTTACTGGACCGGCTGATTATTAGAATGTATATATATATATTATATATATATATAATCTATATATTATATATATATATATTTACCAAAATTTACCTATTTATTCATGCTGGTGTGTTGTACATACATATACATGAACCTATCAAAGTACGCACATTTTACTTCTTCTTCTTATTCTTTTTTTATTTATTTATTCATTTATTTATTTTTTTTATTTTTTGGTTTTTTTATAAGCTTTCGAAAGGATTTGTTATAACCCCTACCCAAAAAACGACAAACCATGAGTTGTTTGGAACAAATTCTTCAGATTTATTTTCCGATGTTGGATAAATTCAGAGCAGGGCCCCCTACCCCCCCACCCGTCACCGGGGTGGTCCTTAATTTGTTGGCCCTTGAGATTTAGCTGAGATCTGCTCGAGATATATAAGCACTTGACTGCCAACACTTCATTCATTGTCTGCGCTTGATGGTTCGCAGCGAGACCTTCCCTTCTTAGTCTCGAGCTGGGTGTTTGGAGTGCGCTAATGAGATCATTTTTATTTATTTATTTATTTGTTTGATTTAGTGTTTCTTCTGAGTAATCGGCTCGAAATGTTTTTTGTTGTGCCCTTTTAGTTCTGTCCTGAATGCTCTCGGTATGATGTTCCGTTGCCAGTTTTGGACAGACCGGCTGATTTTGTTTTTGCTCGTCATGAAAGGAAATATATATATATATATATATATATATTCATATATATATATATATATATATATATAATATAATAGTGTGTGTGGTGTGTGTGTGTGTGTGTGTGTGTGTATGTATTATATATAATTATTTGGTTTTGTCTCTCTAAGTGTAGGCTAGGCTTGATCTCTAACAATAATAATCATAATCCATAATAATAATATACTGGAAGTAAACCCTCTTTTAAAACATGTTTTATTAAAACTGATTGCAGCCTCAGCTGCGTTAATTTTATAAAGGTGTATAAAGGTTCGTCTCTATTTTTCTAATTATTGTTTTCTCATTGTTGCTTAAACTGCTGAGCAAAGCACCGAAGGTTGGTATGTCTCAATTAGGCAATAGCAATTACTTTTAATAAATAAAATAATAACATAATAATAATAATGAACGTCATGTATACCCGAATCTGAGGGTGTTTCTTCCACCACTTTCTTGTCGTGGTCAACCTTTTAGTGAACGTATAATAATATATTAATAATAATACTAATAATAATAATAATAATAACGCACATAGTAAGAAAAAAGATGACTCCTAAGGAGGCAGGCTGCAACCCGCAACCCCACACTATAAATACCACCCAGTCGATTTGGAGGACTATGATAAGACACCCCCCCCCAAAAAAAAAAAAAAAAAAAAAAAAAAAAAAAACAACTGAGAAACAGAAATTAAATAGGTAAAAAAAAAATTAATATTGTAAGGGTTATATGTCTTCGAATATAAAGGCGTTTTACTTACCCATGTCTATTCGTATTGCCTTTTCGGTATAAACGTTTATAACCCAGACGAACGTTCGGTAAAAGTTCGAATTACCTGTTTAAGAGACTTATTTGTCAGGTGATTTGACCCCCATTCCCCTTTCTTACCTGCCCCCTCCCCTTTCCCATCCCCCTTCCTCCTCCCTCCCTCTTTAATCCGTTGGTCAAAGCCTCCTGCATCCTATAAAGGCGAGATGTTATTGCCTGCCGCAGTAGATTTCTCGTTTATGATGAGGGCACACACACACACGTAGGACGCAGGCCAACTTGACTATTCATTTGCCAACTGAAGCTTCCGCGGAATAGGGCGATTGTACGAGAGAGAGAGAGAGAGAGAGAGCAGTTATTCTGTTGATCTTTAATAGCAATATAAAGATTAGAGAAAACTAGCGTGACCCCTTGAGATAACTACACACTGGTTGGGAACATCAGCGGCCATAACACTTCTCCAGATTACTTGATCGTAAGTGGGATTAAACTTGGTTATAGTTGCCCCCCCCCCCCCCCTCGTTCTCTCTCTCTCTCCTCTCTCTCTCTCTCTCTCGTCTCTCTCTCTCTCTCTCTCTCTCTCTCTCTCGGAAGTTATAATCGTTGCAGCAACGAAAGTTAACACTTGAAATCATCCGTTTCGCGGACGATGGATAATGTTTGCAATGATGGCGCATGCGCAGTGTGGTGAGGATTTTGGAGTTTGGAGACGCGTTTTATTTATTTATTTTTTATTCAGTTTTATTTTTCTGTTGAAACGTCGTTAACTTTATAGAGGGATTTATGCCTTTTTTTTTTTATCCCTTCGGCCCCTAGCTGCTGCCCGTTTTCATTCCTTTTACTGTACCTCTTTTCATAATCGCTGTGTTCCATCTTTCTTTCCACCCTCTCCTAACAATCGTTTCATAGAACTGCGAGGATTTCCTCCTGTTACACGTTTCCATAATAAAATGATTACTTTTAAGAAATAAAATTACGGTACTTAAAAAATTCAATTATAGCACCCAAAAAATAAATATTAATAATTTATAAAGATAAAATTATTACTTTATAAAATGTTGTATAATACCTAAAAATGAATTATAGTGCTTTGAAAAAAATAAATTATACTACCGAAGAAATGAAATGATAGTGTTTTAGAAAATAAAATTGTATTACATTCAAGCAAAATGATAGTACTGTGAAAAATTAGAATTGATTACTTTCCAAAATTAAATTACAGTACTTTAATATATATATATAATATATATATATATATATATATATATATATATATATATATATATATATATATATATGTGTGTGTGTGTGTGTGTGTATGTATTATATATTATATATATGTTATATAATATATATATATATATATATATATATATGTGTGTGTGTGTGGTGTGTATGTGTATAAGTATATATTTTTTACTTTCCAGAATTTAATTCTAGTACTTTATAAAAAATAAAATTATATCTTTCAAAAAATAAATTTATATTACTCTAAAAAATAAAATTATTACTTTAAAAATTATATAATTTTATTACTTAGAAAAAAATATAATTATTATTACTTTCAAAATATAATGATAGTACTTATATTAATAAATAAAATCATATTACTTCCAATAAATAAAAAATAAATAAAATTATATTACTTCCAATAAGTATATAATATTTTCGTACAATAAAACATCTAAAATTATATTACTTCCAATAAGTAATATTTTAGTACATTAAAACAACTAAAATTATAGTACTTCCAATAAGTAATATTTTAGTACATTAAAACAACTAAAATGATAGTACTTCCAATAAGTAATAATTTAGTACATTAAAACAACTAAAATTATAGTACTTTCAAAACCTTAAATCCTTGTCGGGCTGCCTGACATAATAGTGACCCAGAGCAGCAGACAGACAGACAGGTCAAACACCATATGCCCTATGGTGGTGGTAACCTGGGGTCATAAAAAACTACAGAATTGCAACGAATACACTGTGGCCGGGTCATTTCGCATTTATTGCTTTTGTTGACAGTACGCCTTCCGTATCTACAGCCGTGTCATTAAGCAGTAACAACTCGCAGAAGTCGTTAACGTTATGTTTGCTGTAATCATCGTTAACGAGGCTTATGTTCTGCAGTTCATAACTGTTCGTTATAGAGCAGTTCTCTTGTGACGTTTGGTTTTAATGGAGTGATCATGTTCTTCATTGTTGCGATGGTATTTTTCGTCCAAGTCCACGAGTGTACAAGTCCCTACGAAGTCCTAATTCGGTGCTGGCCACATTCACTGACTACGACTGAAGTCCGCAACTCGTAACACAGTTTGGACAAAATCCGTAATCTTTATATGCCGTTGCTGAGGCTTTCATGTCCAAGTAACAATATGCAGTATGTATCGTTACGGAATTTGCTACTGCAGCATATCTCATCGACCAGAAACGACACCCCTCAACCCTTAGTCAGTTATGTCCGAAGTCCACAGAATTCCTATACTTCGTTGCTATAAATTACAATCAGGGTCGGCCGATTTTTGAAGTTCGTATGCTTTATACGCCATTGCTGAAGGTCTCATGTCCAGATGGAAAATGGTGGCACTCTTCAATATACGTGTGTATCCATCTGCAAATTTAACGTTGTATGAGAGAGAGAGAGAGAGAAGAGTTTTGGCGTTTGGTAAGAAGCACATATGTATCCTTCCACAAATTAACTTTGTGTGTGAGTTTGTGTGCTGTGTGTGTGTGTGTGTGAGAGAGAGAGAGAGAGAGAGTTTGGCGTTTGCATGATAAATATATACACCTGTTTCCTTACACAAAAATAACTGTGTGCACGGAGTGAGAGGAAGGAGACAGAGAGCTGAGAGAAGAGAGATGCGAGACTTTTGGTCCAGTTGTATGATAGATACACGCTTGTATCCTTCCACATTATTAACTTTTGAGTTTGTGTGTGTGAGAGAGAGAGAGAGAGAGAGAGAAGATTTTGGCGTCACATGGTACATACATTCTCGTACACGTGTGTGATTTTCAGTTGGTTTTTATGATGAGCAGTGAGTTGGTATTCCGATGCGGTAAACCGTTATCTTTTGGAAATGAACTTCTGCCATAAAACGCGATAAGAACAAAAGCAACGTGATACCGATGATGATGATGGTGAGGTGATGGAGGTGTGGAATTACAAGACTGATTGAGAAGATGAGAGAGAGAGAGAGAGAATAGAAATTGAAAGGATGATGGTGAACGCGAGGTATTGATGGAGAGAGACACACATGGTAAAATTCAAAGATTATTACAGAGAGAGAGAGAGAGAGAGAGAGAGACCTTATGGAAGGGAACGATTTACAAGGAAAGAAAAAGGTAGAGAGAGAGAGAAACAGAGCGAGTAAGCGTAAAGTCAGAACTGGGAGATAATGGAGACGCCTTCATATTTTCACAATCTTTTTGTACACCAACTCCCCCACCCCACTCCTTTACCGCCCCCCCCCCCCCCTCCACCTCATCCCCTAACGTGCACACACACGCACGCACCCTATGAACAAAAGACACCTCCCCCCCACCTCCCCCCCCCCATATACACTTTGTTCAGACGACACCTCCGTTTCCCTCCCTGCCATCGGTATTATGAGCTAAGCTTTGTGGGTGCTTTTTCAAACCCTCGTGAATCGAGAGAGAGAGAGGAGAGAGAGAGGGTAGAGAGAGAGAGAGAGAGTGGGGAGATGAATTGCATCGAATGGGTTCCCTTCCAATGGCCAGAGACAATAGGTTAAGTCACGTGATGATAATATCATTCGGGATGAGTTGGGACACGCCCCCCCCCCAACCCGCCCCTTTTCAGAAGTGCCAGTGTCTCTTTTGGGAGGGGTGGCGGTGGGTGGGAAGGGTTACACGGGGTCGGGGTCTCTGGTAGGAAGAGGAGGGGGTGGGGGTAGTAGGTTGTTTGCGAATCCGATGACGCATCGATGGGTCTCGCGTCTCATTCTCGCTGATTCTTCTGAAAGGGGTGAGGGAAATTGGAGGCAGTGCAGGGGGTAGCAGGGGGGGGGGGGGGGGGGGGGGGGGGGGGAGTTCGAACGCAAGCATGACTGGATTGGATACGGGAACGAGTAACGGTCGGTGTGTAGGCATACAAGGAATGAATAAAGCATGGTCATCATTATTTAATTCCATACGTTTTCTTCTTTATAGTTGTTTATAGGTGTTAATCTTCAGGTTTTAAAAAAAAAAATTTTGTGGCTGCATCCCACCACAGTCGCCTAATTACGAGGCCCATATAATTCACTGCTCAGACCAGCGGAGACAGATGGTATTCAAAGAAAGACTGCACAGTGTTCGGCCCCTGTTGAAATCGAACCTGTGATTTTAACAGCCAGCGAGATGAACATCATCACGGCTGCTTGATCCACTGATCACGAGTGTGGATCAAGGTTCTGTTACAAAACAGTTATATATATGTGAGGAGTTTGGAAGCGAAGGAAAACACGCGCTGAGCCTGGTGGCATAATACTACATCGACTTGGACCTACTAAGCTCGTGAGAGAATCACAGGTTGTAGTTTGGAAGGTGTCAAAGATGTTTGGATCATAAAACAAAAATTTTTGTGATCAATTCAGTTTTCGGAATGGAGGTGAATCTTACGTATGGAAAGTAGCTTGAAGTGTAGGTATACATATATATTATTATATGTGTGTGTGGGGATGGGGGGGGGGGAGGGGGCGAAAGGGGGGGGGGGGGATTTTTTCCTTTTGAAGCCAATGGCAGTCCTCGCAGATACTGTTTTTTTATCCAGACTTTGAATCAGTCTTTGCTTCTTTTTTTTCCAGGGAAGAGAGTATAGATTGTGTGTGTGTGTATGTATGTATATATATACACATATATGTGTGTATGTATTATACACAGAAGGATATTAAGCTTACCATAATATGAAGATGAAACTATAAGGAATACGAAGAAACCTCGACCTCCGATTATCAAATTCCACAATACCTGGCATAACCTGACGCTGATAAGGGAAGAAGGGGTCAGGTCACCGTGCCCCCTCGGCTTCCTTACCCTTCCTCCTCCTCCTCCTCCTCCTCAGGATTCAGGGATCCTGAAAGGTCAAGGTGTTTGTTCTTTCCCCTTGGCGCACCTCGGGGACCTTTCACTCACGTAGAATCCAGTGGCACTTCGTGAATGCATCTGGAATCTGCAACCCTCCTACCTTGGGCCCACTTCTGGAAGGGTTCTGGAAACGAGTGAAACCTTCTCTTCACTCATCGTCGGTCCTGAAACTGGACGAAGGAAGAAGTTGCCTCGTGGTCTTCTGGTAGCCTACGCTGTGGATGGTGTACTTGGTTGCTAGTTAATCGGTGTGGGTTGCAGTTGCTGTACAGAGAGAGAGATGGAAAAAAATAAATCCATCACTTTCATGCCAGTATATTGTGTTACATGTACTTAGAACACAATCTCTCTCTCTCTCTCTCTCTCTCTCTCAGAGCCTGCTGTATTTCCCAGAGCGCCTGGAGCGAAAAAAAAAAAAAAAAAAAAAAAAAAAAAAAAAAAAAAAAAGGTTCCGCTTTACCCAAATTGAGGATGGATTCGACGTCCTGTAGAACACGAGTTTCATCAAAGAATTACAAGTCCGCCTGGGAGAGAGTTTCTGACCGCTCCACGCAGTGTTATTTATAGGCCATAGGGCAAGGGGTTCGGTTACCGGGGGGGGTGGGTTTGGGGGGGGGGGGGGGGTGGTTATCCATACCACTTGGGGGTATATGAGAACCACATGGGGAGGTTATGGGACTTGACCTCTGGATATTTGTATTGTTTGATTTTAATGTCAGTGTATACATGTGGGTACATTGGTGTTTGTAATTGATTTTAATTTGTCGTTACATATGGGTGCAATTTGTAAATAAATAGCCATATAAAACTAAAAATGCTTTTGAGTCTTGCATATTCTGTTCTTAGCTATTCATGCCTAAAGTATGTGTTAAATTAAGTAAATTAAGTTATATTGCCAACAAATACTAGGACTTAAGTGGACTTGAGAAAATGGGGTAGGAAACCATATTGGCCAATTCTTTGGGGCTCTGATGTCATCAAAAGGTAAAATAAGAAACCCTGCCATAGGGGATAATGTTCCTTCCTAATTTTGAGAGAAAGGGGAGGGGGGCTTGGGTGATGGGGGGAGGGGTTGGATGGGAATCCAATGGACTGGGAACGTCAGTATCTGTGAGAAATCCGATTTAGTCTTTTCAAAGGTCCTTGGAATTGAAGTAGACAATGTTCTGTTTTCCGTTTGTTTTGTTTGTTTGCTTTTATTTTTGTTTTGTTGTTGGCGGTTGGGCCGGGGGGGGGGGGGTGGGGGGGGGGGTCCGTTGTGTGCATTGTGTTTATTTATAGGACGTGTTGTTGTGTCGCTTGCATTTATTTATTTATTTTTTTTTTTCGAAGGGGAGATGGCATTGTTGTTGATGTTTTGTCTTTACGGTTTTGTTTATATGGAAGATATTCGGTAGAAATTGTATTTTTTATTTACTTAACCAAATGGAAAGTGGAGTAGTTTTGTATGACATACGTACACATACACTGTATCAGCTGCTGTATTTTGTAAAGTGTGGTGATTTCTATTCATCTTGAGTGTCATTCGGTAATGATTGTATTTTTACATTTTCCCAAATGAAAAATAAAGGGTGATTTTGTACTTGCTGTAATTTATAGCTTTTTTATTTATTTATTTATTTATTTTGTCTCGATATCAGAATTGATTTCCCTCGCGATATTTCATATTAATTTCAAATTTACTTTTAACTGAGACTTCGTCTATCTCGCTTTGAGGGGCCGCTTGCTTACCGTGCGCCCTGCGAGGGAAGTTGTTGGTGGTAGTACTGACGGGCATTTTCAGTGGATCTTCATATTCGTCAGCTGCATTACTTAGTGACTTATGATGATAATAACAGTAGTAATGCTAAGCGAGCCTTTTTACTCTGGTGTAACCCATTGGCAAATAATAATTAATAAC
>NC_061110.1:11124414-11126914 GCF_015104395.2 Macrobrachium nipponense | reverse complement strand
GTAAAATCACCATACAAACAATCAAAGCAGTGGATATAGGTAGGGAATGAGATTGTTTTGTATTGTGTTACTGAGTCATTTTTTTTTATTTTGTTTCTTTCTGTATTTTTTGTCGCCTTCTGTTATTTCTTTACAATTAACGCAATATACTTTGGAAGCTGGAGTTTCGAGTTAGCGTCCAATAATAATAATAATAATAATATATTGAAAATAATGTCAGAATTTGCAGAATTGATTTTATTCAAAAATCCTCTCAATTCTTCTAATGAGAAGAATTGAGAGAATTATGTATAAAATCAGTTCTGTAAAATCTGCCATTATTTTTTTATAAAGCGTTTACTGGTGATGGGTTACAGTAGGATCCACGAGCTAATTTAGATTGAAAATATCGTACGTCTTATATGTCGATCTGCTGGAAAAATTCGTCAACATTGGTAGTCGACGGGAATGTCAGCATTATTAATGAACAGGAATATCAGCATTGTTAGTCGACAGGAATGGGTAGCACTGTTAGTCGACAGGAATGGGTAGCACTGTTAGTCGACAGGAATGCCAGCAACTACAAACGCTCCCGAAGGGGAGTTAGTGCCCTCATTGCAACTCAAGCGGTGCACTGTAGGTTCTATGAAGCGTCCTCCTTCGGTCCATAACTGCAACCTCTTTCATTCCTTTTACTGTACCTCCGTCCATGTTGTGTCTCTTCCATTTTTATGATAACCCTCTCCCAACAGTTGCTTCGTAGTGCAACTGCTTTGAGGTTTTCATCCTGTCACACCTTTCAAACCCTCTCAACTCAATTTCCCTTTCAGCGCTGAATGACCTCATAGGTCCCAATGCGTATTTGGACTGAATCTTATGTTGCATTCCTTGCAACAAGAGCATCATCGTGCGTTGACTTGCAATATCCCCGTGGACGTGCTCATCTAACATCAAAAGATTTAACTTTTTTTATTTATTTTTTTGTCAGATTCACTTTTGGTCTTATTTTTGCTTTTATTGTGCTCGCGTGCCTGCATGCTTGTTAAGCAACTCTCAGGTAAGCCTTGGGAAATGCGATTAAATGTTGCAAAGGATCCGATCTATCTCAGCAATGGTATTTGCTCTCGGAGTCTCTGATGTCATTGCAGGCTGGAAGTGGGTCGTTTGAAATCAAATTGTGCAGTTTATTATTATTCTTGTTATTATTATTATTATTATTATTATTATTAACGTGTAATTTTAAAGAAGATTTTATAAGATAACATCATTCTTCATGTTATTATTTTATTATTATTATAATTGTTGCTTTGTTGCTATTATTATTATTATTATTATTATTTTTATTATTTGTTCATTCTCAGTTGCCAGTGAGGTTTTAACATGTGTATTTTTAGATAAGGTTTTGTAAGATGATAACATTATTCTTCTTTTTGTATTATTATTATAGCTGTAGCTTTTTTGTTGTTGATATTATTATTATTATTATTATTATTATTATTTGCTCAATCGCTTTTACCAGTGCGGGTTTAACTTATGTAGTTTTAAGTAAGATTTTGTAAGATAATAGCATCATTCTTCTTATTATTATATTATTATAATTGTTGCTTTGTTGTTGTTATTATTATTATTATTATTATTATTATTATTATTATTATTTAGGAAGGAGATCCTCCCTAAAACAAATTCCGTCGAATGAAGTGGCAGAATTCAGCGAATTAATCTTTTTTATTATCATTTCTATTTTTCTTATTACTCGCTTCTCTGGCTCAACGATACTTCTTGATAATTAGCTAATATTTATATTGGGAGAAATCTAAATAATAATAATAATTATTATTATTATTGTTATTATTCGTAGCTGGAAAATATCGTTATGAAACAAGCTATGCAAAATTCCAATGAATAGAATAACGGGATATTAAGAAATAGAGAAATAAATTAAGGAAAAAGTAGATTAAGGTACTGATGACATAAAGCGGGTAAGATAAAAGGTAACAACCAAATTATGCAAAGACGGCAGGAACTAAACACTAAGATAACCACACGGTTTTTTTTTTTTTTTTTTTTTTTTTTTTTTTTTTTTTTTTTTAAGAGCTAGGGGAAAAAGGGGGAAATAAAGTTTAAAGTTAATGTCATCCCATTTAAAGTAAAAAGGAGGAAAGTTACGGGTTGGCCGTCTCCAATTTACCGTGGCCTAATCGGTTTAACTCAGAGTTTTACCTGGAAAAAAACCGAGCAAGTAGATGGACCTTTCCCAGTACTTTGAAAAGAAAGACCTTTCCAGTTCTTGGAGAGAAGAAAGATGGAAAGAAGAAAGATCTTTCCGGTTCTAGGCAAGACGAAAGACCTTTTCAATTCTTGGAGAGAAGAAAGACCTTACCAGTTCTTGGAGATAAGAAAGACCTTTCCAGTTCTTGGAGAGAAGAAAGACCTTTCCAGTACTACATGTAGAGAAGAAAGGAACCCCTTCTCGCAGACTAGTTACTCGGACTACCGGTAAATTCCAGCACGGCCTGGAAAA
>NC_061110.1:11093480-11118914 GCF_015104395.2 Macrobrachium nipponense | reverse complement strand
TTGTATTTGTTTAGTTTTTTTTTTTTTTTTTGGGGGGGGGGGGGGGGGTGGGGGGGGGGGGTTTTTTTTAAAACTTTTTCAAGTTTAGGTGGTTAGTTTTTTTTTTTTTTTTTTTTCGCCTTAAAAAACAATAGGGGATGAGTTTGACATATATATAATCCATTTATTGTCCACTCCCCTTCCCCCTAACCCCAGCTCCCAACACCAAACTCCATAGGTCAAATGCAAGTTTGTAAACATCGAGTTTCGGGATGAAGTTATTACCTCTCTCTCCTGCTGAGGTTACCCTTTCAAGTGATGGTCAATATCCAGTGTTGCTTAACATTCTTTTTTTTGTGAATGGTCACCCATCCAGTTGCCGACCAGCCCCGGTATTACTCGATTGCATGATCAAAGAGACCCGTTGCTGTCTGTGTTGCTTATGTGTACTGTAATATGTTGTCATTTTTTTTTTTTTGATACACTAAGTATAATAATGATATTCTTGGTAATAGCACAAATAGTATTCTTTTCACCTCCGTTCATATTGTAATTATTATTATTGTTTATTATTATTATTATTACTACTACTATTGTTATCATCATCATTATTATTGTTTTATTATTTAGTGTATTATTATTATTTGTTGTTTTTTTTTTTTCCTATACATTCAGTTGCATCCTGCCTCTTAGGAGTCCATCACTTTTCTACTATGTGCGCCGCCGTTTCTAGGATCACACTCTTCTGGCATGATCCGGGAGCTACTTCAGCCTCTAGTTTTTTTTTCTAGATTTTGTCCTTTTCAGGGATTATTTATTATTATTATTATTTTATTATATTATTATTTAGTATTATTATTGTTATTTACTGTTGTTTTATTATTATTATTATCATTTATTATTTAATAATAATATACTAGGCATCTCATCCATGGATGGCTCCACCTTCATAGACAATAAATATATTATGTCATTTAGCCATTCATTTTTTCATTTCCCGCCACCTCAGCCCTTCTTCTTAGTCATCCATCATCCATCCGGTAGATTCTTCCTGATATGTCTATCTGTCATCCATCCCGCCCGCTACCCACTCCGGAAGCGTTGTAGATGTATAATAAATATACATAAGTTTTATGTATGCATATATATTTATATTGTATACATTGTTCTTAAAAAATCACAGTAAATGCACGTGACTTCATAATAAGCGATACCACGGGAAATTAATATCAGGAAATCCAAGCGCTTTCGTCTTTATTCAGACATCGTCAAGGAGCTTATGTATACATTTGTATATATAGTATATAGATATATATATATATATATATATATATATATATATATATATATATATATTTTTACTTATTTAGAATACAGTGTGTGTCTGTATTGATATATATATATTATATATATATCAATATATATATATATATATATTTACTGATTATAAATACAGTGAGAGAGAGGGCGAGAGGAGGGCTTGCACAATTAATTTTGAGGTATCAAAAATTAGTTATTTATTTAGAGTCTTGTAAAGATAGAGAGAGAGAGAGAGAGAGAGAGAGAGAGAGAGAGAGAGAGAGATTGAGAGAGAGAAGAGAGAGAGTGTGTTGGTGTATTGCTATACTATTTATTCCTACAGAAATGTAGACATGTATACGGACATCAAACTGCTGAATTTGTATTTCGAGATAAATTAGGCGCTTAAGGATGAGATGAGATTGAAGGCCTCCTCCTATCGAGAGAACTCAGCCATCAGCTCGATTTCGAGGTATTAGGCCTATGGATGGGATCTCTCTCTCTCTCTCTCTCTCTCTCTCTCTCTCTCTCTCTCTCTCTCTCTCTCTCTCTCTCTCTCTCTTCTTCATCTTTTCTCGGAATTTGATAAATCAGTTTTAAAGTATTTGTATATATATCTAGAAATTAAATATCGAAAATTCTCTCTCTCTCTCTCTCTTTCTCTCTCTCTCTCCTCTCTCTCTCTCTCCTCTCTCTCTCTCTCTTCCTTCTTCTTCTTCTAATTCTTCTAATTAGTTTTAAAGTATTTTATATATATCTGGAGATTAAGTAACGAAAATTCTCTCTCTCTCTCTCTCTCTCTCTCTCTCTCTCTCTCTCTCTTCTTCTTCTTCTTCTTCTTCTTCTTCTTCTTCTTCTTCTTTACACGGGATTAGATAAATCAGTTTTAAAGTATTTGTATATCTGGAAATTGAATATGGAAAATTATCTCTCTCTCTCTCTTTCTCTCTCTCTCTAAAATCCAAAGTTTTAATCTCTCTTCTCCATAAAAGCGATAAAACTTTCTCGAAAGTTCTCCTGAATATTCACAGTTCTCGAAAAATATTTTGCGCGCAGTTCGCCACTCGGGGTCCAGATTATTCATGGGTTAATTGTTTCGGAACTTTGCTTTGTTTTGTTTCTTTAAATATCTGATATTTAAATTGTCAAAATATTTTCGAATGGGTTCAGTGTTTATCTCTTTTTCCTGTTGCTTATTTTGAAAAATATTAATGGTGCTCTCTCTCTCTCTCTCTCTCTCTCTCTCTCTCTCTCTCTCTCTCTCTCTCTCTCTCTCTCTTCTCTCTCTCTCTATCTCCTCTATATATATATATATATATATATATATATATATATATATATATATATATATATATATATATATATATCTGGTTCATTTAAATAATTTTGATGTCTGAGTATACCATGAAAATTAAATTGAAACTCTCTCTCTCTCTCTCCCTCTCTCGCATTTATCTGTCTATTATTAAGCACCTGTCCTCAAGCAACTCCCCCTCCCCCCCACTCCCTCCCCTCCACCCCTCCCCCACCGTTGTCTATCTTCGTCTGCTTTTGATGATTGCGTTATTAATGAGCTCTTCCTGTTCACATCCTGTTCGAGATTGAAATAAAAGTGTTATCGTCAGTGTTATCATGTTCAGCTCGAGCTGTGTGAAATATACATATACACAGACACAAAACACACAGACACACACACACACACACACATATATATATATATATATTATAATATATATATATATATATATATATATATATCTATATATATATATATAGATATATACACTCATTCATGTACTCTCTCTCTCTCTCTCTCTCTCTCTCTCTCTCTCTCTCTCTATATATATATATATATATATATATATATATATACACACATATACAATCATATGATATTTGTGTTTGTGCGTGTGAGAGAAAGAGAGAGAGAGAGACAGAAACTTCACATAACCTGTCACCCCCCACCAAAGCCTAACACCAAATTACGGTGAGAAAATGTAAATATATACATACATAAACTTTAAATAAAGAAGAATAATAATCATTACCTGATCGAGTCATAAATAGTTTATTTATTTATTTTTTATTTTTGCATAATGATCGCAATAGCAGTGTGTAGTATGCCAACGCAGGCAAGATTGAGCTACAGTAACACCTAACGTTAAAAGAAAGGAAGAGAGAGAAATAAAAAAAAAAAGAAAATAAGTCAATACAGAGTTTGTGGACTTCGTGGAGCCAACATTCCGTGCAAAGCAACAGTTTATATATTATTGCGTTATACGTGTGTCTGTGGGAGTATGGTCGGTGTGTGTTCATTTTGTGTATGGGTCTGTGTATGTGAGTGTATATAGTATATATAAATATATATATGTGTGTGTGTGTGTGTGTGTGTGTGTATGCCTGTGTGTTTACATGTATGCATATGTATGTGTTTCTGTGTATCTATATGTATTTTGCCTACATATATATAGGGTGTCCATAAAGTCCGAGTACCATTCTGATCAATAAATGCCTGTAATGGTACTGGGACTTTAGAATTCCCTATATATATATATATATATATATATATATATATATATATATATATATATATATATATATATATATAATAGTAAACTAAGTACAAGTCCGTTTCCTTTCGTTGTATCGATTTTTTTGGCCGATGGGAGAGACAATGCTGTGAATCCCTATGTAATGGGGATTATATATATATAATATATTTGCATGTGTGTGTACTACGTCATTGACGTCGAAAGCTTATATCTGTTTTATTCAGAATAGTGCAGAATAACTGGCCTACCCCAAGGAGCTAGCTTGAAGTTAAAATTCATAATCGGCTTTTAAAACCAGGGCCTGTTGAAATTATTTGTGAAATGTAAAGTAACTTTTATGAATCGTAATTATTATTATTATTATTATTATTATTATTATTATTATTATTTTTCAATTATTATTATTATTATATTATTATTTAATTATGCAGACATATATGTAGAACATACTAAAAATAATGCTAGTTTGGCAACCTTCCCCATGACCCTGTTTGAGATGGAAAATAAAGTCAAAATTAATTTACTCGTAAGATTTATCAGACAAAACAGAAGTCTTATAGTCTTCCTTCGGCCATGTTGGTTCAGGTTGTTTGACATGACAGCGACGGTGCTGCGTATGTACTTATTGATTATTATGAAGCCAAGTCTAGACTGTTTATTGTATTTTTATTTTTTGTTATTTTTTTTTATCTAATCATTTCAACTCTGTCTACCAAAGTCTTTGTTTGGAATTGCGCATTTCGAATTTAGATTCCATTCTTGCGTGGGTATCCCCCCCCCCCCCCCCCCCCGCCCCCCCCCCCCCTTCTCTCTCTCTCTCTCTCTCTACCCCACACGCACAGAGGCACGCACGCAAAATGTCTGGTAATCCGAAGTATGGGGAGACATGCAACTACTATATAGAGAGGCAGGCAAACGTGGAGAGAGAGAGAGAGAGAGAGAGAGAGAGAGGAGAGAAAACGAGATTGTGTTGCCCACGAAAAGCTGCATAAATCATGAAGAATTATCTTCAGCACGCGAAAAGGTTTGTACTTCGTTACAATATGGAAGGTAGACCACCTGGATATATATATATAGCTGTTGCTTATGTCTTAATATTGATAATGATGATGTTATGTGCCCCCCCCCCTTTTTTTTTTTTTTGGTATAGCATTGGCCTATTGGTGTTTATGGTGATGTAATAGGTTTTTACATTGACCATATGTGGCAGTGAGGCTCGATAATTATTTTGTGTGTGATCAGTTGGATAGGAAACTTCTGTATATTTAGGGACTGGTTAGGGTGTCTTCATTTATTCCCGTTCGGATTTCAAGGCTTAAAGTTTTCTTTCTTTATTTCCAATCGGGTTTCAAGATAGAGGTTAGCATTCTTTATTCATTCCTAATTGGATTTCAGCTCTTCCAGCGATAGACGTTAGTGTCCTTCACTCATTTCCATTCGTATTTCAGGCTTCCAGTGATAGACGGTTAGGTATCTTTGTTCTTTTCCTTTCCCTCGTCTCTCTCTCTCTCTCCCTCTCTCTCTCTCTCTCTCTCTCTCTCTCTCGTATGGTTGTTTGTATGGTGTTTTTACGTTGCATGGAACCAGTGGTTATTCAGCGACTGGACCAACGGCTTTACGTGACATCCGACCCACGTCGAGAGTGAACTTCTATCACCAGAAATACACAAACTCTCTCTCTCTCTCTCTCTCTCTCTCTCTCTCTCTCAGGAGTCTTCATCTTCTGTTCCCCAAGGGAAGGAAGCAAATGAGCCAGCGGCAACCTCATTGCACCACCTAATGTATGATGTATAATAATTTGTATTCCCTTGGTGCTTCATTATAATAAACTATTTGTTTGCTTTTTTTCTGTTTTTCTTTTTTATTCGGTTTGATTGTTTGATTTTTTTATATTTTGTTGGTTTGGTTTGTTTATTCGGTCGGATTTAGATTTTGTTTTATTTTATTTTTATTTTTTGTTTTATATAGGTTTTAAATCTGTTGTTATATATGTTTATGTATATATATATATATATATCTATTATGATATATATATATATATATATATATATGTGTGGTGTGTTGTGGTTGTGTGGTGGGTGTGTGGGTAAGTTTATGTATGTATGTATATGTAGTTCTTGACTAGTGATTTTTATAATCTGTAGTTGTTTATTCGGGTTGATTGATTGATTTATTTCACTTATTTATTTATTTATTTATTTATTTTTAAGGTTAGTGTAAGGTTTTTAATCCTGGGTGGCGGGGGGGGGGGGGGCGGGGGGGGGGGGGGGGGGGCACTTTGACAGACGTTGGCTCAAACCCATTTGGATCCCTTTGGAGATTATAAAAAAAAAATTAAATAAATAAAAAAGGTGCCCCAATGTTAATGGGTTTCGTTTCCCCTCTGGGCGATGACACATTCTCTCACATCTATAAAGGCAGGAGCGAAGGATAATTAGTCTTTGTTTCGACACAAAAATGGACACACACACACACACACAAAAGCTCCTCCTCCTCCTCCTCCTTGACGGTCGTCTTCGGGAGTTTATTGAGGAGGGCGCGCCGCTCCGGTCAATAATCTCGTCGCCCCCCTCCGTCAGTTAGTCTGTCTGTCTGTCCGCTGGTGTTAATTTGTTTTCCCAATGATTTTCTGAGGGATATCAGCACCGCTCTTCAAAGGTCATTCCATTCTATTTAATAGTTTTTTGGTTTTCAAAGGTCTCGATTCGTTTTATTTATTTACTTTTTTAACGGTTTTTTTTTTTCCGGTAGTGTATTTTTGTTCTAAAAGGTCTTGGTGAGTGTATTTTTTCTGGTCGTGTATTATCTGTTCACAAAGGTCTAGGTGAGTGGTTTTTTTTTCGGTAGTGTATTTTTTTCTAAAAGGTCTAGGCGAGTTTTTTTTTTTTTTTTATTTATTTATTTTTTTTTTTATTTTTTTTTTTTTTTTTTTTTCAACGGTCTCGGTGAGGGCTTTTTGTTTTTTCGGTAGTATATTTTTTCTCACAGGTTTCGGTTTTTTTTTTCGGTAGGGTTTTTTTTTTTTTCTCAAAGGTTTAGACGAGTTTTTTTTCCGGTAGGGTTTTTTTTTTCTCTCTCTCTCTAAGGTCTCGGTGAGTTTTTTTTTCAGGTAGTTTATTTCTTCTCAAAGGTCTCGTTGTGGTTTTTTCGATATTGTCTCTTTTCACCCGCTATTGTTTTTATTTTATTCTCAGGTCTCGATGTGTAATTTTTATTTTTTTAATTTTATTTTATTTTATTTATTTATTTATTTTTTTCAAATGTCTCGAAGAGTTTTTCGGTTGTCATTTATTTCCTCATAGATTTCGATGATTGATTGATTTTTTTTTTTTTACGTAAGTGTCTGTAATTCATTTTTTCCCAAAGGTCCCAGTGAGTTAATGCTTTTCGATATTGTCTATATTTTTGTCTCAAATGTCTCGAAGAGTTAATCCATTTTTAGGTAGTGTATATACTTAATTGATTTTTTTATAGGTCTCGATGAGTTTTTTTTTAAATGGCTGTGTCTATACTCAATTGAATTGTTTTAAACGTCTCGATGCGGTGAAAGAATTTATTGATTTATTTACGCTAATGTCTGTACTTGGTTTATATGTATTATTTGCTTTAAGGTCTCTACGAGTTAGTTTTTTTTATGGTAGTGTCTTTAATTATTTTAAGTTCTCGATGAGTTGGTTATTTTATAGTAGTGTCTAATATTTTTCAAGAAAACGATGAGTTAATTTTTTTTGGTAGCATCTGTACATTTTTTTTATTTTTATTATATTTTATTTTTTTATGGAAGGAGCGTCTGATAAGCCTAAGAAAATTTGTTACCGGATACGTATTTAATAGATTTTTTTTTTTCTTTAAGCGATAAATTTCGAGAAATTATTATTGGGTTATAGTCTTCAAAAGTTCCTGCATGGGATGCTAACCTAAAAAATTTACGCTTGGTGTTTCATTTATTCATTTATTATATTTTATTTATTTATTTGATAAATTTTGTGTGTGTGTGTGAGAGAGAGAGAGATGACGATGAGGAGGAGGCCGAGATGAGAGAGTCAGGAAGAGAGAGAGAGAGATGGGGGATCGGGGGCAATCGACCGAAGGAAAGGGTCTGATGGAAATTTTTAATTTTCGATGGATTCGAATGCATAATAATATCTTTATTTATTTATTTAGTTATTCATTATTATTATTATTATTATTATTATTATTATTATTATTATTATCGTAAATTACCAGAGTCCGACTATAATAATAATGGCCGTGCCTAGCCCACGCTTGAAGGAAGCGCGGTGTAAAAAAAAAAAAAAATAAGACACCAGAAGTAGAGTAGAAATCAACATCGAAGGAAGCTGCAGAGACCAGTCCTCTGTGGGACGGCTTATAGATTTAGTGTAAGGGAAAACGGAAGCTGAGAGAGAATCCCAAAATAGTACGGGAGATTACAAATCGTTTTAATGAAATGACGTGCGATTACTCCGGGTATTGAATCTGTGTCTTTTTATACTCCTTATTAAAAAGACAGTGTTCGGGGCGAATAATGGTACGATTTGTCAAAACAAATGACGCCATTTATCAAAAGACTGGAGCTCTCACTCTGTGCATCTTCTCCTTAAAAAAAAAATTAAAATGAATTAATAAGTAATTTATCCGCTTGCAAGTGTCTTCCTTTTTTTCCTCCCTTTATAAAAATGCAATATGAAAATTAATGACGAATTGAATCTGGCAATTTATCAAGATCGGAAAGTTTTCTTCCTTCTCTGCACCGAGAGAGAGACGATGATATCGAAAAGAATGATAATGTATCGACGACGAGGGAAAGGGGGTGGGGTGGCGTTCCCCCCCCCCCCCCACCCAGTTTATGGGACGGGAGAAAAAAACAAAAAGTGAGTGTGAGAAAAAAGGCGGTAATGTCTCTGTTTCGTGGACTTTCTCCTTCCCACTTCCCACAGTTTTGAGCAAGAAAGAGAGAAGGAGGTGGAGGAGGAGGAGGGAGAGATAACGATAAACAATTACGACAAGCGGTAAATATATCGATATTGCTGTGGCTGGTTTATTTTTGAGACATGTTTCTCCCTCCTCTGTCATTCTCCAATTAAATTCGAGCCAAGGGAAGTTTTTTTTTTTTTTCGTTTTCTTTCTTTCCTCCCCTTACTCTCTTCCCTTCCCCCTTCCCCCATCCCCCCCGTCTCTTTTTTTTCTGTCTTCCTCGACGCGTCTTTCAAGAAGGGTTTGGCTGATTAGCACGTCGTATAAAAGTTTTGATGGATTGGGGGAAAGGGGGGGTGGGGGGGGGGGGAGCGGTAAACGCTCCCCGGATAAATGCTTTCGGATAAAATTGTTTCCAGAAATGCTTGTGACAAAGTGCTTCTAGAATCGTTTCGCTGGAGGAGGGGAGGGATGGTGGGGTAGGGGAGGTGGGGTGGAGTTCGAACAAGGGAGTTCGTGGTTTATTCTCGTATGATAAGTTAGTTGAAATATATGGGTATGTAACTGTGTGTGTATTTATATATATATATATATATATATATATATATATATATATATATATATATATATATAGACTAGTAAAAAATGTTCTGTTACAACAGAATTCCATCTAATAAAAGGAGCCCATGAAAACACCAAAATATAGAGAGAAAAGTACTATATTTCAGAGACTCTTGTCTCTTCAGGTATATGAATGAGAAAATTTACAGAAAAGGTGGTATTTATACAGGTAAGCCAATTTAGGTCACCCCCGCTGATAATCTTCCTTTAATCTTCTTAAGCATTGGTTGAATGAAAACCTTGTCGATCACATCTGAATCCCATGCTCCTTTTGAGATGGTCATTACCTCCGTCTTTTATTAAGGCTGATTCTGTCATTGCAACTCTTGTACTGGCAGTTGTTGCTATAAACATTTATACGTGACAAATTCCAGTTTTATTCTATGGTTATTGTTACTCATTAGGTCAAACAAGCAACAACATATAATGACTCAGTCAACAAAATTACGAAATTACTAATTACAGATTCGTTTAAGAAGAACTCAAGACCCTTTCTCTACATAAAGAATTCATTGCGTTGTGTTACAGACACGAAAGGACATATATACTATATTCTATTGTGTTTTGCCCCCGAATTATTACTTACTAGTTTAACATGAAGTTGTTGCCGAGTTCGGATTACAATAGGCACGGGTAAACCACGATACCACTAAATATATATTCAATTTTACCCAGTCACGGAATCCCACGCACAGATATGCATATCCCTAGCGATTTATCCCAGTCAAGGCAAATTAAATCATATTCATATAATACTCATCCAACTTCGGTTTGTTTGATAATCCATCCACTTCAATAATGCTGGGAAGGAACGACATCGTTAATCGAAGTGAAATCCTTTTCACTCTGATTAAGGTTCTCCTGTTACCAACCCACTCTACCCGTACCAATGTTGAGAAAAGACTGACTTCATACCCTTTGCTCACTTCTGTGTCGAAAATAATATGTTCGCTCTCTCACCCCAAACACACGACTTCGGCCTCGTTCGCTCACGACAAAATTAACAACAAAACGAACGAAGCCACCAAAACCAACACGAACCGAACGAAACTATCAAACAACTTACATCGCATTGTTAACCAATTATACAAACCATTCACAAGACAATATTCCTTGGTAACAACGCTTATTACAATTAATATAAATAAAAACATTCATTGTACACAACTGCACATTTGTTTTCCACTTAACGCTATGTAATATAAAGGAACATTTTCCATATACAGCATGAACATAGATATCAATAAAAATTGATTTTCCATGTCGTTATTGTAAGTAACGACATATTCCCCGCCACCAAAAGTCTAATATACTAATATTTACAACAGTCCCTTTTGAATCAAATCTTTTAGTTTCTGCAGCCAGCCGAGCAGCCTTCCTGGATGGTCTGGGTACTCACTTCGGAATTTTGGTAGGATCAGGAGTCTCAACTTCTTGCCACAACTCTAACGGGTACAATTTCACAATGGGACGCATGATCTGACCATGGGAGGTTTTGAGGGTAGCTACTCTAACTACATTGTCAGACCCCACATGCACCCCTGAATCACCTGACCCAACTTCCATTTGTTTCTTGGCCCTTCATCATGTACGAGACGACATCTCCTATTTTGGGCCAATTGCAATAGATAAATGTTACTCCAATTCGATGAGTCTTCTCTTAGTGACTTTTCCATAATTGATCACACAATTTGGATAGTAAAGGAATCTCTTTTCTACATTTCTGTTTTTACTATACAATGGATCTAGATACCTCCTCCCAATTAATTGTTTCCTTGGGAAAGGATCTTAAATTTTCTACCCAAGATCAGATGATTAGGTGTAAAATCTCCTTCTGATCAAGGTCCCCCGATGTGGTAGTAGCTTAGTGGCCTGTCATTTATGATAGATTCCAATTCCACCAAAAATGCAGGATATTCATCATAACTGAGAAGAGCTCGACCGACTACCTTCTTCATACAGTTCTTCAATAATCCGATCAATCTCCTCCCAGATTGCACCAAACCAAGGTGCTCTTGCTGGTATAAATTTCCACTTACACTCGATGTTCTCCAGATGGTTTTGAAAAAGGGGGCTATCTGCCATCGTTTTTCAGATATTCAGATGCTGCTACGAAGTAGTGGCGTTGTCACTCAACATTAGTGAAGGAAAGCCTTTACGGCTGGCTAAACTTTCCTTCCGGAAGGCCATGAGGAATGAGTCAGCGGACTGATTTCTGACTACTTCCAGATGTATACCCCTAGTGATGGGCATGTGAATATATGATATAAACCTTCTCCGGATTTTGCTTCCCTTCTTTTATCCATAAAGCACCGGTGTAATCCACCCCCGTAACGCTGAAAGGTTGTTCCGTTGTACCCGAATTCCGGCAATGGGGGTACTATATTAGTTCTATATGGTTTTCCTTGAACTTTCTTACAGATCACACAATGATGTAACACGCTCTTGACTAGTTGTCGCAGCTGTGGAATCCAGAACTCCTGTCTTACACTGGCTACAGTAGCGTTCACCCCACATGTGTGCTTGCATCACATGATGTCGTCTTATTATTTAACTTACTCAGAACACAACCCTTTGGCAGTAAAGTAGGAATTTGACTTCTTCAGGCAGTGTCGCGTGTTCCAACCTGCCTCTACATCTCATTACATTATTATCCAAAACAAAAACAAATTCAACTGGCGAATTAATGTCAATTTTGGGTTTGTTTCCTCCCTCTTTAGGGCTTTATATCTTCTGGAAAGTACTCTCTCTGCACGAGAACAATTGTTTTGATCTTTCCTTCCTGCAATCTTCCAGAGTCAAACCACCAGTTTTTCTGTCATTGGTTGATAGTTTGCAATTCTTTATAAATCGCATTATCCAAGCTATGGTCTTAAAGACCTTGTCAGCTCTGCTGAATCTTTCCCAATCCAGCAGGCGTGTTGTTGCATCTATGTCCCCTACAAACATTGACCACAATGTCCTGTTCACCCTGCATGTGTGTACACCCCACCCATGACCTATCAATTGCATGTGTGATTTTTTAACCAAGGGGGTCCCTCCCACCAAAAGGAGTTTTTTTGCTCAACACCTTAGTCCTCTTTCCCCGTGTCAACCAATCACTGGGATTTTCAGAAGAGGTACGTAAGACAGGACTGACCCCGAATCAAAGAGTTAATCTCAATTACTCTGTTTCTCACAAACACAGGCAGAACATTACTGGACACAATCCAGCTAAGGGCGACTTTACTGTCTGACCAGACATATAATTGTTTTAAACTCCTTCTCATCAAAGGAGTCAATAATAAATTTGGCCATTCTTGCTCCTAGCAATAATGCCATTAGTTCCAATTTCGGAAATAGTCAATCCTTGATGGGCGCCATCTCTACCCTTGCCATAATTATATTAGAGCTTTCACCATTTGCTCTATGAGGCCACACAACCATATGAAGTTTCGCTAGCATCGCAGAATATGTGCAAGGTATCACCAGTTCCCAGGCTAGCACTCCTAGGAAAAGATATTTCAATACACTTCTCTAAGTCCTTGCGTAATTCACTCCATTCCCTCTGTAGCGGGTTGGCGAGGTTGTTCGTCCCAATCCAGATGTTGCTTCCACAATTTCTGCAAGAATATCCTTGCTTTCATAGTAACAGGGAGAAGCAATCCCAATGGATCGTATATTTGGGCAACGGTACTGAGAATCTCTCGCTTTGTTTGACTCGATCTATTAATACTTGTTGGATTTTATAGTTAAGACGTCTTTAATTACCCAATTCAATCCCAATACTTTATGAATTTGTTTTTTTGTTTTGGCTTCAATTTGATAAGCAGCAGCAATAGTTTGTATAGACTCGCTATTGTCTAACCCACTCCTTCAAATATAAGTGAGCCTGAGCAAAAAAATTTTGTTGGCATTAAAGAAGATAAATCCATCAACTCAGATTCACTATTAGCCGTAAATTGTAAATTATCTACATACAAAACCCTCTCAATTCAATTCTTTCCACTACATTCACTGTATTGGACCGGGGTAACCACGAGACCACAGTGGACAAGTGATGCTTGATGGTTGCATTTAGAAGAAAAGGTGAACATGTAGCTCCAATAATACTACTCTAAATCTGTATACTATTAATTTACTATTGGGATCTGTTGGATTTTCCAACCACAAAAAAACGCGTTATATGCGATCTCTTCACGCAACTGTACCATTAAAAATGCCTTCTCAATATCACCAATACAAGCAAAGGTGTTAGTTCTAAATTGCAGCAGGACTCTGAGTAGATCAGCCGTTACGTGTGGTCCAGTCCATAGACAATCATTCAGACTTAATCCATTTTTACCTTGTTTTGATGAGCAATCAAAACACTATTCTTATTGGAGTAGTGGCACTGTCTTTAAGCACTCCATGATTGTGCCAAGTAATGACAATCCACATCAGATTTATTATAGATCACCTTCTCAAGATGAATCCTCTATCTTCTTGCTCTTGCAAGATTTTCTGATAATGAATCCAAGTAATCCACATCCTTCTGAAACTTGATGGTCTGCTGTCGAAGTCTGCTCATGGCTAAACCAAAATTTGTCTTCAATCTGAATCTATTGGTTCTCCACGGCAACGCCACAACATACTGTTTATCAATTTCAGAATATGTTATAGTGCTCTCAAAGTCCTTTAAGACCCTCTGGTCTTGTTCTCGCAACTCACTGCAATCTATTCCCAATCTGTCCAAACTCCACAATGCGTCCAGATCAGTCTTGGGATTTTCATTATGAGTAGCTTCAATTTCTTCAGTTTGTACGCTAGCTTCAAAATTGTCACATGAGTCTCCCTAGTGGGGGGGAAGCACTGCATGTGCCTGTCAACACATAACCGAATATGGTCGGCAGCAATATTAAGTTTTCTAACCCTTTTGAACCCTGGATGCAAAATATTGTAAACATTATCAACCCCTATTAACAATTCATAGTTGATTGATTCTCAAACAGGCAAATCAAAATCTTTTTATCAGCCAAGTTGATCTTAGTTTTTTACATAAAGACTTCAAACTTCTCTTAACGTCAAATTTCTTCGCATATTCTGGCAGCTCATCCACCACTATGCAGTCCATTATTATCAACTTATCTTTATGCGGTATGGCTACGCTTATCATCTCGTATTCATGAACAGGTTTACTAGTTAGATAACCTCTCAAGGCTATCTTTTCAACTCCTTTGGACCTATATTGCAGTTCTCTCTAGAGCTGATCTTTTAATGAACGTTCTCTCGGCACAAGTATCCAACAGCCCTTCAAGTCGTACCATGCGACCTTTCTTCCCTTTCAGGGGAATGTTGCTGTGGCAATATGGATTGCTTACCTGACTTATTTGGTTTGTCCTGCTCATTTACTGATAGCGTTCCCACTTGTACACCACTTTGTTTAATCTTGCTTTGCTTTCCGGTTTGGTCCTTATCACACAAGATGCGATGATGTCTCATCTTACAACCATAATGCAACTTGGTTTGTCACAGTCCACACTAAAATGCTTCTTAGAAGCACACACAAAACATAACTGTAAAGCTCTAATGCGATTCAACTTTTCATCTCTGGTTGCGTAA
Source organism: Macrobrachium nipponense (assembly GCF_015104395.2). Lineage (NCBI taxonomy): Eukaryota > Metazoa > Arthropoda > Malacostraca > Decapoda > Palaemonidae > Macrobrachium > Macrobrachium nipponense. The sequence goes on along the minus strand of NC_061110.1, from coordinate 11,103,966 downwards.
GTTTTGCACTGTGTCCACCAATGTTCTTTATCACAGAGAGCACATCTTTGGATTGCTGATAACTGGACTTTTTTACATTTCCCTTGGTTTTTTGTCTAACAGCTTGGGATTGATTTACTGTGAATGTTGATATTGACGACAGTTTTCAGTTTTATTCACATCAGTTGAAACAAAAGGTTCTTAGATTGCAAATTTCCTCTTCTAGGTATTTTTTTAAAGGTGTCTAATACCAACCAATCGTCTCCACACCTACGCTTCACCGTCTCACTGACGCTTTTGAGGCAATTTGGTATAAAGCAAAATAGTATAAAGCTCATTTAATTCCAGCTTTTCACTTTCAAGCGATCTATGAGCATTCAAAATTAGCTCTGAAGTTTGCAACGATTCAGAATTGGCGCAGGAGGAGACTCCATTTCTAGCAATCTTCTCACCAGAACATGCTTAATCTCATCTCTCTTTCCATAAGTAGATAGGAGAAGAGCTACAGCTTGTGGGATAATTTGGCAGCCTCAAATTTAAATCCGAGATTAATTTCGAAGCTTCTCCTGTGAGCAAACTTCGTAAATATGAAAACTTCTGAATTGGTTCCAAGTCTTTCCGCTGATGTACTGACACATGGTATAGATCCCAGAAGGAATTCCATTCTAATATATCTCCAGAGTAATGAAGTGGAAGATCCAGTTTGGGCAATCTAACACTGGCTGTAGGTAGTAGTGCGGTGGTTGTGTTAGCGGATTTAGTAACTTCAAAACTGTTAGTAATAGAGCTATTGAGTCTGCCGAGTGTGTAGTACGGACGTCTCTTGCATATTCAGCTTGATTTATCATTTCATCAGACATTTCTTCTTCTTTAACTGAATCCAAAATTTGTTCATCCAAAACAAGAACTTTGTTCAAATTATCTAAAGAGAATCCCTAAGGGAAGGGTTATAGCATCAAATATCAGTTGAATCGATCACTTCGGTCATCTTCCAATAAAACGTGTGATAACTGATTTATAACCGCCACGTCTACGCGTCAATGACTCCATCGTGACAAGACCAAACTCAGAAAATACAAATACAATATAATATTCAAATTTTCAATAATTAATAAATATGCATCCAACTATAATAACTGGGTCAAAAGTTAAATTAGCAAATTTCACAAAAGTGATTCATCACCCAATAATTTTCTCCCAAATTAAACAATCAATGAAAAGGAGAATTTTTATTATACGTGCGTAGTGGAATGTGCAGGCCTGTCCCATACTTAACCCAGCCCTAAATCTGAAGGGGAAGGACGGGGTAACCACGATCCTACTCACCTTCTACCACCCTTTACTTTCACATGTTTGTTTGACTCAACGCAAATACGTTGAGCCAATGCCTGTAACTTTTATGTTGAAATGAATCCCATCTCTTGCTAAATCACATTCTGATAATAAAGTAGGGATCACCCTAACTCTTGTATCTCGCTTTAATTTTTTGTTTTTAAATGTTTTTTTAGTTTTTTCTTTTTTTTTGATAGTTTTCGGCAGAGGTTCTAGATGGTGTTTTACGTATTTCTATTAACATAACAAAAACCTCTGAATTATTGACTGACGTAGACTTTCTACCAATCCTAGAATATTTTTTGTGAACACTATTCACCCAGGTTAGGGTTATCTCCTGGTACATCTAAGTCATTGCTACCTATGAACAAGATAGTGATACTAGGCCCATAGGTAGTAAGTTCGGTTATCATGCCAGGTGTCATAAAGGTTGGTTTGTGTTAACAGCCCCTGGTCTACCAAATGTATTATATTCTAAGGGTTCCAATAATGCCGATCTACCACTATTAAAACACTTCTCCATATGGGTGACATGAGAATGTCCCACAATAGCTACTATACGATTCATATTAAATTGTTAAGAGAGATATAATATTTCTAACAAGAGAAAATTTACATTAATTCAAAGTTAGGGAAAATAACAAACCCAAATTTAAGGCTTAAGGCAAGCAGGACAAGGCCTTACTAATTAGTTAAAACTTCATATTCAAAACTGTTTTAATCAAACCTGAATACCCTCTTACCTACACCTGGCGCGAAAAAAAAGTAAATTTAATGTTGCTTGCGGCACCTCAAAATGAGAAAAAGGAAAACGGGTTAACCACGTTTGGTTATGTAGGCAGGATAACCGCATAATAATTTAAAAGAAAGCGCGCAAAAACTAAATGAGACAACAAGGTTATGGAGGGCAGGCATTATCCAGCAAAACATCAACACAACATATTTAATATAGCAAGAAAACACTGCATAAATGTCCTACAGAATAACCAACGGTACTAATCGTACAACACGTGACTAAACCAAACCAAGAATATTATATGATCGGCGTTCAAAACTAAGAAATTATCGAAAATCTCACAAATTTCACATAAACCTGGTTAACACGGCAACATATTTCGCGGACGTATACTAAAGATTCACAAAACAAAACTGGCTTACATCATATACATACCGCGGACAAGTACTACAAACTTTTACCAACTTAGCTCACAACACCAAATATACTACCGACATATCCTGGTCACGGCACCAAATATTGTTACTCATTAGGGTCAAACAAGCAACAACATATAATGACTTCAGTCCAATTACAGAAATTACTAATACCAGATTCGTTTAAGAGAACTCAAGACCCTTTCTCTACATAAAGAATTCATTGCGTTGTGTTACGACACGAAAGACATATATAACTATATTCTATTGTGTTTTGCCCCCGAATTATTACTTACTAGTTTAACATGAAGTTGTTGCCTGAGTTCGATTACAATAGGCACGGGTAAACCACGATACCCACTAATATATATTCAATTTTACCCAGTCACGGAATCCCACGCACAGATATGCATATCCCTAGCGATTTATCCCAGTCAAGGCAAATTTAAATCATATATCATATAATACTCATCCAAACTTCGGTTGATTAATCCATCCACTTCAATAAATGCTGGGAATGGAACGACATCGTTAATCGAAGTGAAATCCTTTTCACTCTGATTAAGTTCTCTGTTACCAACCCACTCTACCCGTACCAATGTTAGAAAGACTGACTTCATACCCTTTGCTCACTTCTGTGTCGAAAATAATATGTTCGCTCTCTCACCCAAACACACGACTCGGCCTCGTTCGCTCACGACAAAACTTAACAACAAAACGAACGAAGCCACCAAACCAACACGAACCGAACGAAACTATCAAACAACTTACCATCGCATTGTTAACCAATTATACAAACCATTCACAAGACAATATTTCCTTGGTAACAACGCTTATTACAATTAAATATAAATAAAACATTCATTTGTACACAACCTGCACATTCCACTTAAACGCTATGTAATTATAAAGGAACATTTTTCCATATACAGCATGAACATAGATATTCAATAAAAATTGATTTCCATGTCGTTATTGTAAGTAACGACAATGGTTATGTTCATTTATATGGTTGAAAATAGCTTAGTTCTGTTGTCCATACCTAACTGACCGGTTGTGTTGTATTAATCTTTGGGGAAGTGATTTTCCTGTAAATCTGATGTAAGATTGGTCACAGTCCTGGCATGGGATTTCATAAACCCCTGTTTCCTTGGGGAATGTCTTTTGTTGAACGTTAATCAGGGATTTGGCTAAGGTGTTTGGGTAAGTAAAGGCAAAAGGGTTAGATTTTCCAATGGTCTGAGTCACTGTTTTAATCCTGTCCAGGTGAGGAATTTTTATTTTATTGTTGGGTGTTTCTTTGGTCTTGTTTTGAGAGGGTTGGTAGAAAATTACGTTTGCTTTGTGAATTGCTTTCTCACTTATATGGCCAGGATACTTTAAAGACGAAATTGATTAAGAATTAGTTCAAATTCTTTTTCCAGGAAATCTGGAGAACAAATTCGTAAGGCTCTTAAGAACAGGTTGATCGACAAGGTTTTCATTCAACCAACGCTTAAGAAGATTAAAGGAAAATTATAAGGGGGGGGGTGGGGGGGGACCTAAAAATTGGCTACCTGTGGATGGATCTCTTTATAGATACCACCTTTTCTGTAAACTTTTCTCATTCATAGACCTAAAGAGAGAGACAGCAGTCTCTGAAATATAGAACTTTTCTCATATATTTTGGTGGTGTTTTATGGGCTCCTTTTATTAGATATACATACATACATACATATACTATATATATATACATACATATATATATATACACATACATACATGTATACATACATATATATATCTACACACACATACACACACACATATATATATATATATATATATATATATATATATATATGATATATATATATATATATATATATATTAAAAAGACGTGGGATTTATATTGTGATATAGAATATAAACCTGTATATGACCAAGAGGACAGTGATATAGTGGAGTGCGAGACCTTTCGTTTTGACTCTTACGATATAATATATATATATATATATATATATGTCGTATATTTTCTCTCTCTCTTCTCATCTCTCTCTCTCTCTCTCTCTCTCTCTCTCTCTCATCTCTCTACCTCCTACACACACACACACACACACAAACACACATGCACTTTTATATTAGTTGGTTAGCTTTTCTGTAGTACGAATGCATGAATCCGTTTCGTCAATTCTTTTATTCTGTTTCCTCTACTTAATTAAACAGTCTTGTGCTCCAGTCGTATTTGCGTGTTTAGTCTTTTGGAACTTTAATGGCTATTCTCGTATTTGTTTTTAAATCTTAACCACTAAATTCCAGTGGAAGACCTTCTCTAATAATTCTCATTTTCATGTTCTTTATAACCAGCCATCTTGCACGAGGCGGTTATGTCTCCTCTGTTATTGGTTGAACCTCACACATTACTATAGTAGATTCACATCAACCGAGCATCTGATGTCCATGCCCGTCCCTTACGACGCTCCTGATTGGCTGTTGATAAGCCAATCACAGGGCTGGAAACCCTCAGTCTCTCGAGAGAGTTCACATAGGCAGGAAGTATGTTCCACCTCTCCTGAGGGACAAGTCTCAAAAGTATCACTCAGGAGAGGTGGAGCATACATCCTGACTATGTGAACTCTCTCTAGAGAGAGACTGAGAGTTTTCAGCCCTGTGATTGGCTTATCAACAGGCAATCAGGAGCGTCGTAAGGTCAGATGCACGGTTGATGTGAATCTACTATAGCCCGTGGGTCCTTGTTTGAAAGTTATTTTATTTTTCATTAATAAAAGAGTAAATGTAGATCTAGAGAATGTTGTTGGGTTCATAAAAAAGAAAGATATTGATACTTCAAGCACTGTAATGCGTAAATGCACGCAGTAATGCGCATGCGCAAGCTCGTTATGAAAGCTGTGGCCTGTCCTAGTTTCAGAACTGGTTTTGTCTCTTTTTTCTTTTTTTTTTTTTAAACTTTTAATATTGCCACAGCATCCTTCAACTCCTGTCTCTATGACGTCCTATTCCCCTCCCTCTCTCTCTCTCTCTCTCTCTCTCTCTCTCTCTCTCTCTCTCTCTCTCTTGGCCTCACGAAAATTAAACGGAGCCCCAAAACTTGAGATTGGCGTTTATAACCCGTAGGCCGTGGTCCACCCTCTTCCCCCTGCCCTGCCCTGCCCCGCCCCAAACCCCGAGGGGTCTTGGGGTGGTTTACCCAACATAGTCTCCTCCCCCTCACCCACCCGATGTATCCCAATTTAAGAGGTAGGGGTTTTGGGTCTTGAAGGAAGAGCGAACGGAAATTTTATTTGCGTTTATTGTTGGGCAGATTCTCTCTCTCTCTCTCTCTCTCTCTCTCTCTCTCTCTCTCTCTCTCTCTTATGCAAGTTGTTGAGATTTGAGTTTTATTTATTATGGAGTTACCCATATACATATACATTATAATTTTTTCTTTAATTTATTAATTTTTTAACTATATTCGTAATTAACTGAGATATATTTCATCTATTTATTATCCAGTTAAATAAATTGATATATACACATATATAATGGCTATAAATTTCATTTATTCATTAAGTTTTTAACTATTCCATAATTTAAATGAAAAGGGCCTTATTTTTTTTTTTTCAATTTTATTTTTTATTTTTTTTTTGTCAAATTTTTTCTAACTTAAAATTTTGGATTTAATGAACAATAAATATTTAGTTGTGGTAAGCTGACGATCGCACGCCCTTCCCAAATTAAGCAGTGAATCACACACGTGGTGGTCAGTCGACTGCAATAGGCCGCAGCCAGTGCACACACACAAGGGAATGAGTGGGCTTATCAGCCGCATCCCGGGAAGGAAAAAAAAAAAAAAAAAAACGAAAAATATCTCCCTCCCCTCTTGGCTAAAATGGGTTGGGGGGGGGGGGGGGTCCGTGTATATAGAATTCCCCCTTCGGAACAAAATATTTCTTCCATGCTAGATTGGCAATATACCCCTCTCCTCTTTCATATTGCAAGGCTGCAATCTTGCACACGAGTTCCCCGTGTTTCCCCAAAAGCCGAGGTTGTTCCAGTATTTTTTTAAAAGGGCTTTCAATGTGTAGGAACTCTTGTTGTAGTTTAAAATATCTGGTTGTTTTCGAAAGTCACTTTGGACGTTGGTGCTTTCGTAACTTTCGTCGCTCTTTTTTTTCCGAAGGTTACTCTCATATTAATCTCATTATTTAACAAAATATATATTTTTGAGTTTTGTCCCTTGAGAATGCGTGATCAATTTGACTATACTCTTGTTTTTTTCCATCTGTCCGCCCGCCTGTGGTGTTTGCGTATGGTAACACTGCGTCCCGGGCTTTAGATAGTTACATTCAGCTTACATTCAACAATAATAATATCCTATTTCGAATATTAACGATGTAATTCGCATACAATAAATTATTAAAACACTTTTCAGTTGCAAATGTATACCCTGATATCCTTTTATTTACCTAAAACTTACACATAGCGCAACTATCTAAAGCCCGGGACGCAGTGTTACCATACGCAAACACCACAGGCGGGTGGACAGATGAAAAAAAAAAAACTATATTTTTGTCAGTATTACAAATTTTAACAACATCAGTTATAGTATTAATAGTACCTCAGAAGAAGACCCTCATCTTCAAGTATTCTTCGACGTTTCAGTTCTTCGTTGGACGAGTGGTTTACGTGCTCGCCTACCAATTCGGTAGTCCTTAGTTAGATTCCCTTCTCTGCCAACGTGGAATCAGAGGAATTTATTTCTGGTGATTAGAAATTAAGTTCTCGATATAATGTGGTTCGGAATCCACAAATAAGCTGTATGTCCCGTTGCTAGGTATAACCAATTGGTTCCTAGCCACGTAAAAAAATATTTAATCCTTCGGGCCAGCTCAGTGATCTGGTTAAACTAAGTTATACGTAACTCTTCGACGTTTCGGTGACACTCTACCAGTTTTCTAGAGGCGAGTGAAGTTAGGGCTCTACAGCTATGCCCTGGCTTCGTTGGCCTTTTGAAGAAATAGTAAGAGATTACTGACGAAACGCCCGAGGAATAAAACGTGACCTTTGGACAGCTGTTAGTCATTCGATAGACTGAAAACCTGCTGTACGAACTCAGCATCCAGACGGCCGTTCTGTTGAATAATAATAATAATAATAATAATACAGTTGAACGTACTTTTTTATCTTTATATCTAAGGAGAAACACCATTAGCATTTCGGCTTCTTTGTGGCAGCGATAAAGGGTGAAGCACAGATAATATCTTTCGGCGGGTTATCGGGAAATCTTCAGATTGATTGGTCTGGGTTGTGGTGTTGTGGTGTTTGGCCGTCACATCATTATTTATTTATGTGTTATATTTGGTGTTTGTGGTATATCATTATATATAATATTTATTATATACTATTATATATAATATATATATATATACTAATAATATATTATATATATATATCGTCTACATATGTAAAGGTTTCATCCACGCTGCTGATGAAACTGTTGATTTGACATTTTTCCTGCACAACGTGTAAATCCTTACAAACCTTTAAACGGTCGATATATGTATGTATATATATATATATATATATATATATATATATATATATATATATATATATGTATATATATATAAATCCAGTTCCAGTTCCTGGAGCCAGGGAAATGTCAAGATATGTGGAAATTTCAGAGGGTCTTTAAGCCGTTTAGACTAATTGGTACTGATCTTTGACCCCTCATTGTAATTTCAAGAATACCGTACTTTTAATATGATATGACACTGTAACATTGATATGATAATGAATTGGTTTTACGATTTGTCGACTAATTGGCACTGATCTTTTACCCTCATTATACCAACGGTACTTGAACATCTTGAGAGACCGAGAACCGGAGAATTATAGTTAAGAGTACTTGATAAGAAATGCTCGCTCGATGTCGGCAGATCACCTGCCTTGTAGTATATCTTTATCGTTGATTAATCCGCCTTTTCAAGTACCTGGCTGATTACCGGAGTCTTGTTTATGTGTCATGGTACATTAATCTTTTTTTTATTTTTTTTTTTTTTTTTTTTTGGGGGGGGGGGGTTGCGTATTAGCGCGCAAGGCTGCTCGGCAGAAGTATTTGTATACAAGTTCTTTATTATTTCTATCTTCCTTTTGGATGGTAGATTAAGGTACATGTGAAACTTTTGTCGCGATAAAGTATGGAATATGAGAGAGAGAGAGAGTCTTGAATTCGTCATATGTGTAGTAACCTTTGTCTTGATAAAATGTGGCGTGATGAGAGAGAGAGAGAGAGAGATGGGGGGGGGGGGGGGGGGGAGAGAGCAATCTTGAATTTGTGCCTTCACTGTAGTCATCACTTACTGTTCTTTGCAACGTCTCCTCGGCCCCTAGCTGATACCCCTTTCATTCCTTTCACTGTACCTCCTTTCATATTCTCTTTCTCCCCCACCCTCTCCTAACAGTTATTTCACAGCGCAACTGCGACGTTTTCCTGCTGTTATGCCTTTTGAAACTTTTTTTTTTATTCTCAAAATCCCTTTCAGCGCTGAATGACCTCATAGGTCCCATGGTTGGCCTTTTGCCTATACTCTGTTTTTTTCCATATGTCCATCCACCTGTGGTGTTTTCGCATGGTAAACACTGCGTCCCGGGCTTTAAATAGTTACGCTGATGTGTAAAGTTTTTTTTAGGTAGATAAAAGGATATCTTGGTGTACATTTGCAACTGAAAAGTGTTTTAATAATTTACTGTATGCGAATTACACCGTTAATATTCGAAATGGGATATTGTTTAAAGCCCGGGACGCAGTGTTACCATGCGCAAACACCACAGGCGGATGGACAGATGAAAAAAAAAAAAAAAAAAAAACGGGAGTATAGATTTGATATTCCTTACGTATCACGAATTCATGTGCTTGTGTTATACGTGTAAATAGCTTAGTTTAAGTGAAAAAATGAGACGGAGAATGTCTATGTTTAAAGCTCTGTAAGTTCCTCGCTGGACGAGTCGGTTACATACTCGCCTACCCGATCTGGTAGCCAGGGTTCGCTCCCAGCTGCAGCCATCACGGAATCAGAGGAATGTGTTTTTGGTGATTAGAAATGCATTTCTCGATGTAATGTGGTTCGGATCCCACAATAAGCTGTAGGTCCCCGTTGCTAAGTAACCAGTTGGTTCCTAGCAACGTAAATAAAGATGTGAACCTTTAAAGCTCTGTATTTCGTTCGCTTCCTTACACATAATTGAATTTTGAATGTGTCAGGTAAACGCTTGGATAACTTTTACAACGCCACTCTGGAGAAACCAGCAAAGGATATATATATATCTATTAATTATATAATATATATATTATATATATATATATATATATATATATATATCCTGAAACGCGGACATGATAACAGCCTCCGTTGAAAATAGTCACTCACGCCAGTCGTGCAAGACAAAATTACTGCGTCCAGCTCTCTCTCTCTCTCTCCAGAGTCATAGGCTGATGATATAGGGTCTGGACCTAGTCATTTGCCGAATGTGGCCTGTTCACTGTATTCCGCCAACCTCTCTCTCTCTCTCTCTCAAGGTTGGATATGTTGTTTGCCTTGTAATCAATGAGGATCTCTTTTAGTCATTTTCGTAAGTTGAAAACGTCTCCAGTGTTGTTGTTCGTGAGGTCCAGAGCTCTTCGTATGTTTATTGGTAAGATGGACTGTCCCGATTGAGTCTCGTAACACCCGTCGGGCAGCCTGCTCTCATTTGAATCGTCTATATGTCTTTGATGGGTATTGAATGAAATCTCTCTTGAAAATAGATTAATATTCTTATGGTTGTATCTTTACCGGGATTATTTATGTATCAGAATAAATATTGAGTTTGGGTTAACTCTTCGCTTCGACCAGTGGCCAGGTCACCGCTCTCTCTCTCTCTCTCTCTCTCTCTCTCTCTCTCTCTCTCTCTCCTGATTAACCTCTGTTGGATGTCAGTGGGAATTTGTCGTTAATTTTGCAGTTGATTTCCGCCAAAAGTTTATTAATTGGAGTGAGTGGCT
>NC_061110.1:11065980-11090980 GCF_015104395.2 Macrobrachium nipponense | reverse complement strand
AGGTAAGGGGGATGAGAGGAAATTAATGTTGTTTATTTTTTTTTATTTGTCATTTATTTTTTTCCATTTTTTTTATTGGGTGGGGTGTCAAACCGTTTAGCTTGGATGTTATGTGATAGGGTGTTTGTGTGTGTGTGTGCGTATATATGCGTATATACATATGGACCACGAATACCTATTTATTATTATTATTATTAGTCATTATTATTATTATGATTATTTATTATTATTATTATTATTATATTATTATTATTTATTATTTAAACAAGGATTTCAAAGCCGTTTAATAAAAAAAACGCAAATGTCCTAATACTTATCTCCATGACGATGAAAAAAAAAAAAAAAAAACAAGGTAGGCATACAAATATATATATATATTATTATTATATATATATATATATATATATATATATATATATATATATATATTAGGCCTTTCGACCACTTTGTCCTTTAGGGTGTACAAAGTGCTATAAGCCCCTCCGTTGTATCACTTTTCCTTCGTGGTATTGATTTATACATTCATCACGTTCTACACACACACCAACACACATAGAGGCTTACAGACCCCATAAGCAATAATCTGTGAGTCATCGCTTACTCATGGAGTAAGCCTATAAACTACTTTGTTTGTTGTTCTTGTTGTGGGGTAGATACAGGAATTTTTGGATAGGATATTTATGATTTATTCTTTAGATTGAAAATGTAAAAAAATGAATATCCATTTTAAGCAATACAGGACAAAGGTTTCTTATAAAACACAGCGTATTTTTTTTTAATTTTCGTCGGTGGAACAACGCTCCATTTGACCGTAGATTTTACGCGCGCGATTCTAGTAAGCTGCAGGTCGGATCGCGCCTTGTTTTTTTGGTGGCAGATGCAAATCTGATCCAGTAGAATATCTGTTGAAATATGCGCTGCGCTATCCTGGACTAAACCTAAGGTTCTCGGCGCATGCGCGGTGTTCAGAATTTAAATATTCCATAAGACTTAAACGGTATTATACCACTCGAAGATGTCTGTCTTACCCTTCACTTCCTCTCTGCCGCTCGCCTTGTGTAGTAATTGCATGTGCAACTTGTTGGGAGCGTGTTGCACAAGTTGCAACGGAAGAAGACTGGAGCGGTATGACAGAAGAGAGAGAGAGAGAGAGAGAGAGAGAGAGAGAGAGAGAGAGTGCAACAGCACGTCGTGGAGTTTGAAATTTTTTGCGCAATAGGTTAACTATTGTACCGACGGGATGTTTGTGTTTCTAGAGAGATGCATTGCTCTAAAACATTTTATAAGACTCTCTCTCTCTCTCTCTCTCTCTCTCTCTCTCTCTCTCTCTCTCTCTCTCTCCACACAGCAGGTAGGTTTTTTTTTCCGAATGCGTTCGTCATTTCTGCAAAACCCACGACAGCTGATTCTGACGTTTGCAAAATCCGGAATGTATGTTTTGCATAATTTTCAGAACATTTATAGTAACTCTCTCTCTCTCTCTCTCTCTCTCTCTCTCTCTCTCTCTCTCTCTCTCTCTCTCTCTCTCATATTTTGCCGTTTACAAATTTAACACGACCAAATGAGTTCGTCGATTTTTCTCATTATAAAAAAAAGAAAAAATCACGACAGCTAATTTTGCTTTTTGCAAAATCCACATTTTTTTTTTTTTTTTTTTTTTTTTTTTTTTTTTTTTTTTTTTTTTTTTTTGCGTTATTTTAAGAGGTCGGTGGTTTGTTTGTTTTTTTTTTCTGGACCAGCGCCGAAGTAAACGATAATAAAAGTGAAAAAGAGAAGGAACTTACGAATTTTGAGAGAAAAAAAAAACAGAAGCAGGGAAAAGGTTCCCGAGCTCGGCATTAGAACGAACGAAACTTGCAGATTTTGGTTTGTTTGCATAGTGGAATGAGTTGGGAATTAACCAATAATAATGATGATAATAATAATAGTAATAATACTTGCGTTTCATCGTTATTTTTCTGTTAAATAAAATAATGAGATAGCTTTGTCTGTCCGTCCACATTTTCGTGTCCGCCTCAGATCTTAGAAACTACTGAGGCTAGAGGGCTGCAAATTGGCATGTAGTTCATCCATCCTTCAGTAAACAAACATACCAAATCGCAGCCATCTAGCCTCAGTAGTTTTTATTTCATTTGAGGTTAAATTAAGCCACGATCGTGTTTACTTGTTCTTCATCGGTTTTATACTCACCTTGTGGTCTGTTCAATTTTCCAGACGTAAACTCTCTGTAAAAAGAAGCCTGAGATTCGCGTTAACCCGAGTGACCTCAAAGTCTTTGTCATGGTCAGTCAGCCACAGCCCTAGTCTGTGCCCGGGCACGAGTGGCCAGTCACCTCTGCCCAGTTCAAACTGGATGAACCTGAAGCGGCGGCTACTCTTCCGCAACGGGACGGTATCTGGTTCCGTGGAACCCAAGTCGACCGTCGAGTCATGTCGATAATGTCGGTTCTGTGGAACCAAGCGAGCGACAGATAGTAGGCATCGCCGCCTCTGGGTTCACCTGGGATGCTGATTTTTGTCTCCCACCTGTTGATCAGTGGTGGCTGATACGCGTCACTTAACAGAGAGGGAGAGAGATAGAAGAGTAAATAACAAGAGAGAAGAGAAAGAAAGATAAATTAGAGATTAGATAGAGAGAGAAATAGAATTAGAAGATATCATAGACGAGAGAGAGATAAAAGATAGAGATAAGATAGAGAGAGAAAAGACAAATGAGAGAGATAGAGGAAGGAAAGAAAAATATATAGAGTTAATATGATAGAAAGAGAAAATTTTGAGATAGATAGATAGATAGACATAGAGAGAGAGTTACTAATAAGGTACTTGAGAAAACGAGAGACCCTCGACGAAGTAATCCTCAGCCTACCGGTGGTCAGGAACCGATAATTAGACTCTCTCTCTCTCTCTCTCTCTCTCTCTCTCTCTCTCTCTCTCTCTCTCTCTCTCTCTGGCAGTAAATTCCCAGTTCTTTGTGTGATCGACAGTCGATTAATTTCACCACTACAACAGTAAATTACATATTTTTTTACTAGAAATTACTCTCACAATTTTTCTAATTGGAAAAATATATTTATAATTTACAATACAAAAAATATCTTCAATATTATGTTTAAAGTAGTTACTGTAAATAAATAGCAATTTGTTTTGTTTTTGTTTTTTTCATTTTTTTTCTTTGACTTTTTCTCGTATGGAAGAAGTGGAAGAGGATGACATCTCGTACAGTGAGAGAGAGAGAGAGAGAGAGAAAGAGAGAGAGAGAGAGAGAGAGAGAGAGAGAGAGAGAGAGAGAGAGAGAACAGTAAATAGAAATGTCACAAACCATAGATTAATGTAGTGTAGAATAGAAATTTTGGAAAAAAAAGTATAAAGCAATTATAGTTCCGCTGACACTTTGTTCATCAATTTGAATACCAGGATATAAGTAGGTATATATATATATATATATATATATATATATATATATATATATATATATATATATATATATATATATACTATATATCTTTTTTTTTTTTTTTTTTTTTTTTTTTTTTTTTTTTTGTGCGTATACATGCTTGTGGACAAGATGAATATAGACTTGCGCAAATGTATCGGAGATTTGTTCTGATGTTTACAGAAACTACGCACAAGCAAACAAACTCATGATTATACATATATACACACATATATGCAGTGATAGAGCAAATGCATAAAAAAAAATAGTTAACACAAATACAAGCCCCCCCCATAATAAATAAATAAATAAAACGACATGGAAACTGTCTGGATGTACCCGTCCTGAACACGAGAGGAGTTGCCAGCGACCTCCATCCACAGAGAAACACGACTGGATGAGACAGGAATATGGTCGAACTTTTGTGGAAACATTGCCTTGTGGTTGTGTTCTACCCCATTCCTCTGAGTCTATAAGATGGTTCAGTCCTGTCAGAGGTGGTTCATGAGAACAGGAATTTAAGGGTAATCATTTTTCATTTGCACTACCTGTAAAGGTTATTCCTGAGAACAGAAATTATAGAGGATATTCCTTAATACAGGAATTATAAAGGATAATTCCTTAGGACAGGATTTATAAAGATTATTCTGAGAATAGGAATTATAAAGGTTATTCCCGAGAACAGTAATTTAAAAGTATATTCAAAAGAACAGGAATTAAAAAGGTTATTCCTGAGAACGGAAATTTAAAAGCACATTCATGAGAACAGGAATTAAAAAGGTTATTCCTGAGAACAGGAATTAAAAAGGCTATTCTTGAGAATGGGAATTTAAAAGCGTATTCCTGAGAACAGGAATTTAAGGCCGATTATTTGTTGTGTGCGTTAACTGAAAAGGTTATTCCTAAAAAACAGGAATTTTTCAATTCCTCTCTGAAGTTATTTGGAATTGACGTATCAATTAAGTAGCTGCATATTGTATTGAGAACTGTCATGATTTGTGCATTTATCATTTTAATCATTAACAAAAAAAAAAAAATTATTAACGTTTTTAATTGTCGATGAACTTTGCAGTGATGACGACAGATAATTAATTGTAACGCCAGATAATTTAACATTAATCAGTTGTCAGTGAGCTTTTCAACATATTAATTCATTTGATTTTTACTCGACTGAAACTCTGAGCAAGAGTGTTTACGTGAATTACAATAATGAAATGTAATAATGAAAATAATATAGATACACTAAGATGGAGAGAGAGAGAGAGAGAGGGACTAAAAGAATCTCAAGTCATAAAATTCACCAAAACAAACAAACACAAGGGGGAAAAATGAATATAGTATAAAACAATATTTCCCCAAATAATAATAATAATAATAATAATAATAATAAAAGATTTGAGAGAGAGAGAGAGAGAATAAAAAGAATGTCAAGTCATGAAATTCTCCAAAACAAACAAACAGAAGGGAGGAAAAATGAAAATAGTATAAAGCAATCTTTCCCCAAATAAAAAAAAAAAAAAATCGAAAACAGTCCTGTTCTGGCCTTTTGACATTACAGCCACCAAACTTTGGAAATGTCACGGCTCGCTGGATATCGATGATATCCTTCCTGATGGATTTTCGGGGGCAACGGAGAGAGAGAGAGAGAGAGAGAGAGAGAGAGAGAGAGAGGAGAAGAAGAGAGAGAGAGGAGAGAGACGCATCCCAGGACTATCCAGTTGGACTGTCCTACTATCAACCATCCATCCAGTCGCAGCTCTTTGTGTCTCCGTTGTTGCGTCGTCTGGTCGACCTGTTGCATTGCACTGTTCCGCCAAATTACGTGTGTGCTGGTTTTACGGACTATTCCGCCGTCCGTTGGCTTCTCTGAAAATAGGTGCGGATTCCGGGTGGGCCTTATATGGGTATATACCTGCCTAAGCGTTTTGGGCGACTGGGGTATGACTGTCACTAATATCAGTGGGAATGTTAAATGTTCCGAAAAGTAAAAGGTTCCGGTGAGGTCATGTCCAACTTTGAAATATTATTATTATTATTATTATTAGCAAGTAACTATTAAATAAAAAGAGAAGGGCGCGGAGTTGCTTTTTGAAGATCATACTCATTTCGTGAAATCATTCATAAGATCGTTTTTCCTGTCTCTCTCTCTCTCCCCAATGCCAGGCGTTAAACGAACAAATGCCGATCTTCAGCATTGTTTTTGTAAAATTCTCTCTCTCTCTCTCGTTTCTTTTGGAACCTCGTCCAATTTCTATCTCTGTCTACCCAGCTTCTTTTCTAATCTCTCTCTCTCTCTCTCTCTCTCTCTCTCTCTCTCTCTCTCTCTCTCTCTCTCTGGGAGCTGTTTATCATCTCTCCAGTGCTCACTTTTATCCCATCCATTTGGAAGTCGGGTCACGGCGATGAGTGCCAGGTCAATTACGGGGTTCGACCTGTGTTGATGAAAATGTAAATGACCTCTGCTGAGTCATTTGGACGGTGACGGATGCCTGTGTGCGGAGAGGCAATTTGTCCCCGCATGCTTTTTTTAATTTTTAAAATTTTTCAATTTATTTTATTTTTATTTGCTTTTGAATTCGAGTGGTTTTTATTCCTGTAAATGAGTCTTTTTATAATTTTTTTTATTTATATGTTATATATAAATTATTTTTAATTCAAGTGGGTTTTGTATTCCTTTAAATGAGTCTTTATAATTGTATTTTTTTATTTTATTTTATTTTTTTGCATTCGAGTGGGTTTTTATCCCTGTTAATGAGTTTTTATAATTTTTTATTTATATTTTATATATATTTTTAATTCGAGTGGGTTTTTATTCCTGTAAATGAGTTTTTATAATTTTGATATTGTATTTATATTTTTTAATTCGAGTAGGTTTTTATTCTTGTAAATGAGTTTTTATATTTTTTTATTTATTTTTATATATTTTTTTAAATTCAAGTGGGTTTTTATTCCTGTAAATGAGTCTTTATAATTGTATTTTTTTATTTTCCATTTTATTTTTCTTTATGTTTTATGCATTCGAGTGGGTTTTTATTCCTGTAAATGAAAGTCTTTATATTAAGATTATCTAATATATGTGCGTTGGTTCGAATCGAAAATATGTTAATTCCGAGGTAGAGCGAATTGGGTATTAAAGGACATTTGTAACTTAATGCATGTATATATATTCATATACATTTGTGTGTATATATATTATATATACATGTATGTATGTACACATACACACATATAATTATATATATATATATATATATATATATATATATGTGTGTGTGTGTTGTGTGTGTGTGGTGGTGTGTGTGTGCTGTGCGTGCGTGGATTTTGAGTCAGAGTGGTATTCATTCCTATCAGTGAAAAATTTTCAAGAGGATTATCTGTGTAAAACGCACACACATTTCTAAAGCCATTTCTTATGCAATATCCATTGAAGTCAATGGTAGTATTCGCAGTCTTATCTTTTTATATTAAGCAATTTCCTATGCAATTTCTATTGAAGTCAGTGGTATTATTTGCGGAGACTATCTCTTTATTTAGACTTTGATTCAGTCTATAATTTTTTTCTTTCTTCGAGTAAGCTTCTCATGAATTGGTTCAGTCTATAATTTTTTTATTTTTTAAGTAAGCTTCTCGTGAATAAAGGAGGATTATTCACGATATTGATTTAACTTGAGTTGGGTGGCTAAAAAGAAAAAAAAAAAATTCATTGACAAATTCATACTTAACTGTTGAGTCGTGGATGGTCCCACTGTGCATGAAACTTACGTAATAGCAGCGGCTGATGTATACGGTTTATGCATTAATCATTCCTGCGTATACGTCGTGCTTTTTCGGCTCTGTCCTGGATATTCTATATCTTCTCTTCCAGTTCCTCATACACACCATCTATCTAACCTCTCTTCCCGTTTTCTCTTCATACTTCCAAATTGTTAAATCTACACCAATCTATCACTTGTTTTCCTTTTCACGTGACTAAACCATCTCAAAACTCCTTTACCAACGCATTTATATAAGTCAACATTTGCCGTTTTTTTTCTATCTACCTACATCACTCCATCTGAATGGGCATTGAATAGCGGTGGAGACAGACACCCCCCCCCCACCCCCCTTGTCTCACTTCCCACTTCTATACCAAACCAGTCACTCACTCGCCCGCACATTGTAGCGTGAGTCGCTCTCGCCACCAAGGGTTTTTCACGCTGCCAGCAATTTATCTTCTGCCCATACATTGGGACGACCCCCCATATTCCCTCTGCCAATTATCATGGGAGGTTTTTTCTCTTGAGTCTTTGATATACTAACCCCCCCCCCCACCCCTTTTTTTTTTTTTTTTTTTTTTTTCAGACCTCCCCTCTAAATTTTTTTCATAAACAATCTTATACACGTGCATATTATATATAATATATTATATATATGTGTGTGTGCGTGTATATATATATATATAGGAATATATAGATATAGGATATATATATATATAGTCTAATGTTTATATCTATATATATATGATATGTATATATATATATATATATATATATAATACTATATATATATATGTATATATATATATGATATATATAATATTATATATATATATATTTATATATTATATATAATATATGGTAGGTCCTGTATATATATATATATATATATATATATAGATTTATATATCTATATATACTATATATATACAAACTAGGATTTGTAAGATTTAATCAGAAAAATAGTGGAGAGAGAGAGAGAGGAGAGAAGAGGAGAGAGAGAGAGAGAGAGAGAGAGAGAGGACTGGACTGGACTAATGGCTATATTGCCCCCGGCTACCACCCCTATGTCGTTCTCATTGGCTAATTGAGTCAGCGAGAGAGAGAGAGAGAGAGAGAGAGAGAGAGACGAGAGAGAGATGAGAGAGAGAGAGAGAGCGGGGGGAGGGAAATCGAATTTGGAATTTGGGCAGTGATTGATATCCTGTCATATGTGACCTAAAGGGTTCCTCTGGCTTCGATTGATGGGGGAGTAACTCGACTCGATTCCATTGCTCTTGCTCTTGCCTATCCTGCTAATGCTCTCTCTCTCTCTCTCTCTCTCTCTTCTCTCTCTCTCTCTCTCTCTCTCTCTATATATATATATATATATATATCATATATATATATATATATATATTACATATATATATGTATGTAGTCTGTATGTATGTATGTAGAGTATGTATGAATGTATTGATCGATAGGTAGATAGCTAGTATATATAGATATATACATACGCATGTATATGTCATGCATAATGGCGTATGTGATTTGTAATTAAATATAAATGACACAAGTTGTATTCATGTTTACTCATCCACTAACAGGGGAATTTTGGTGCCAATACAACATTAACAACAACAACAAAAACAAAAACAAAAAACAGCAACGTCCAGAGACGGAAATCATGTCGCGAATGTACCCAACACGGCCGCGTCCTTGAAAAAAAAAAAAACAACTCGAAAGGTAAACGCATCTCTTCCCTCGCTGCACGGACATGTCGCTAACGTCCGGCGCACCTTGTTGCCCTCGGAAAACAAGGTCGTAGCGGAGATTCCGCCGGGAATAAAGGGAACTTGTCGTCGTCGGTGTTCTCTCTCCCTCCCGCGTCGTGTCGCAAAGTTTCGAAACTTACGATTCCGGAGGACGTCGTGACAAGTGACGACGACTAGAGACCCCGGATTTTGGTGGAACGTGGCTTGTTTGACAGTTCTGCGACGCTTGTAATCGGACGGGAACACAGAGCGGATTGAAGAATGAACACCCACAGCTACTAGTTCTCTCTCTCTCTCTCTCTCTCTCTCTCTCATATGAAGCCTGCAGCCTCATCTCAGTAAGGAAGATCTGATCTCTCTCTCTCTCTCTCTCTCTCTCTCTCTCTCTCTCTCTCTCTCTCTCGTGGATTACTTGGTGTCGGTAATGTAAAATCAGAATCGCTGCTGTTATGTAAGTTCTCATGATTGTTGAAAATGGACATTGAATATTGAAAGATTGGAGACATATAAAGTATATTCATCAGATTTATTTGTATATTCATTAACGCTTTTCTGGAGGAAGGTCTTGGTGTGATTCTCTCTCTCTCTCTCTCTCTCTCTCTCTCTCTCTCTCTCTCTCTCTCTCGTGGATAACTTGGTGTCGATACTTTAAAATAAAAATCGCAGCTGTTGTGTAAGTTCTCATACATTTTGAAAGAATGGAGATGTATAAAGTAATATGGCATTGACGGTTATTTTATTACTAATACTTTTTATTTACTTGGTATAAATAATGTAAGTTCTTAATTGTTGAAAATAGACTTTAAATTATTATTATTATTGAAAACCTAGTCGTATCTCCGTCTATAGACGGTATACGCAGCTGCTCGACTAGTTTTTTTTTTTTTTTTTTTTTTACTAATGTTTCTGTGGCAGTTAATATCTTTATTAAACGTGCTTGTTGGGGCGCGCTACACGCGCTGGAACTCGGTGCTGCTGTCTCTCTCTTACCCTCTCGATCACCCCCTCCCTCCCTCACCCAGTGCGGACAAACATGTTTGCAGGAGAGGGTGGTAGATGTCTCTCTTAGCATCTCGTCCCCCCTACCTACACCGTCATCTCCACCTGGGGCGGATAAACCATTGGCAGAGGAGGGATTTTGGATTATTATTTTATTATTTTCTTATTATTATTATTATTATTAATTCATTCTCCCGTAATTTAAGGAGACGAAATGATCGAAGTGGGTAAAATGAAGGGGGTGGGGGGGAAGGTTGTGTCTGGTCGCGAGCGATAATGCGGAGGTTGACTGAAGTTAATTCATTTTAAGTGGAAAGGAAACACGCTTATTTGGGCGGGTGGGGGGGGGTGGGGGTGGTATTGGGGTGGTAGGGGTGTTGGGGGGGGGGGGAGCGGATGTTAGATGAGTCTGGACGCTTCGGACTGCGCAAGCATTTAACTGTGTGAACTCTCTTAAGTAGATGATGGCTACTGTCTGTAGTTTTATTACCTCTGTGTGTGTGTGTTGTGTGTGTGTGTGTGTGAATCGTTAAAAAAAAGGAATCTAACATGATATTATCAAGTTTAAAATGAATTAAGATATCTTTTGTTACAGAGTTAAAACCCTCTCTCTCTCTCTCTCTCTCTCTCTCTCTCTCTCTCTCTCTCTCTCTGTGAATCGATAAAAAAGTGAATCTAACTGATGATATTATCATGTAAATGAATTAAAATATCTTTTGCTACAGAGTTAAACTCTCTCTCTCTCTCTCTCTCTCTCTCTCTCTCTCTCTCTCTCTCTCTCTCTCTCAACACACACACACACACACACACACACAGTTGATTAACGGATCTATCTCTTCAGTAGAATTGTTGAGACGTTGGCTTAAAATTCTCTCTCTCTCTCTCTCTCTCTCTCTCTCTCTCTCTCTCTCCAGTTGATAAACGGATCTATCTCTCGTTAGAATTGTTTGAGGACGTTGGTTTAAAATTCTCTCTATCTCTCTCTCTCCTCTCTCTCTCTCTCTCTCTCTCTTCAGTCGATAAAACGGAAAAACTATCTACTACAGTAGAATTGTTGAGACGTTGGCTTAAAATTCTCTCTCTTTCTCTGTCTCAAGGCACATCGCATCAGGCTTACGCATGTGGTTATGGTGGGGTACTTTTGTAGATGAGGCATCTAGCCCCGAGAACTGCCCACCATGCCAACAATTTCGCGTTCAGGACACCACGCGAACAGCTGCTTCTGCTTCTTCTTTCGAGTTGAATTGTCTTCCAAGTAGAAGTACTTTTTTTTTTTATTTTATTTTTTTTATTTCGCTCGGTTACTGTTATTTATTGACCTATTTTAGTGTTTGCAAAGATTATGGTTGGGTTACCGCAACACGGTACGTTTTATTTGCCGCTTTATGTTAGCAAGATGAGAGAGCTAGTGAAAGAATTTGTATATAGACATTATACATATATATATTATAGATATATATATATATATATATATATAAATATATATATATATATATATATATACAACCATACCTATATAAGCCACGAGGGAAAATTTAAACACCGGAGATGCTAAATACTCTCGTCTTATTTACCAAGGACATGGTCACTGCAACTATGGATACGCAACGTTTTTCTATTCTTCGTGTTTAAATCCCAAACGTATATATATATATATATATATATATATATATATATATATTATATATATATATATATAGGCGAGACGATGAGGAGAGAGAAATGAGAAGAGGAGAGATAAGAAGAACTAAATAAAACCTATGTAGACGTTATGAAAAACCTGCCGTTGCAAGAACGCTATGAGGAAGAGTCTCGGAGTGACCTTATGAAGGTTGTTTGTGGTCCGCGTCGTGGAGGGTCATAATTTTTCAAAGGTCAAAGCCATGCCCTACCTTGAGAGGGACACCGTGATAACGGTTGGAAATTTTTTTTTCCAATTGTTTTTTGAATAATTTTTATTTTTTTATTCGAAATTATGTCAATCGACTGAAAGCTAAGAGAGCTACGTTTGCCTGTGTGTATATATATATATATATATTATAATATATATATATATATATATATATATTTAATTTTATATATATTAATATATCCTATATAATATATATTATATATATATATTATATATAGATATATAGTATATATATAGTTTCAATGTTGTTTAACTCGTACGAGAATAGTCCGTCAGTGCGCCTCGCGCGATGCACTAGGCGTTAGTGTGTGTGTGTTTTTTTTTTTTTTTTTTTTTTTTGTTTTTTTTTTTGCAGCATCTATTCAAGCCCTAGCTGCAAACCGTTTTCGTTTGGGTTGTTTTAACGTACCTCGTTGTATTCTCGTTCTTCCGTCTTCCGCCACCCTCACCTAAACAATTGTTTCAAATAAGCAACTGTTTGGTTTTCCTCTTATTTACGCCATTGAAACATTCGTTTTATGCATGTTGTAATTCTCTCCTCTCTCTCATTTAGTCGATAAAAAACAGATCTCTCTTTCAGTAAAAAAGAGTTATTGAGCTTTGGCTTAAAATTCTCTCTCTCTCCTCTCTCTCTCTCTCTCTCTTCTCTCGGCTCTCTCCTTGGGAAATGCGTGCGCTGCTCTTTTGAAAAAAGAAGGAAAAAGGCTCTAATTTTTGGCGAGCCAGGTATTTGCAAACTCTTTTCCCGTAATTGCAGGAGTTTGCAAAAGAGTGTACTGAGTCAAGTGGAGTAATCCATTTTTATGTTTTATCTCTGTTTCGTTCGTCTCCCCTTTTTTTATAACTCGTAGAGAAAGAGAGAGAGAGAGAGGGGGGGGGGGGAGGGGGGGGGGCCGGCCTTTTAATTATACTATCTTTAAATTGTTTCACTACATGAGTAATTAGATTATTTATGTGTTTGTTTGTGTGTGGAGAGAGAGAGAGAGAGAGAAGAGCTAGAGTAGAGAGAAGGTTTTTAAGTATAAATGTCTTAAATTGTTATATATATATATATATATATATACATATATATATATATATATATATATTATATATATATTATATATAACAAACCAACATATATAAAGCCCACGAGGGAAAATTTTAAAAACACCGGAGATGTAAAATTACTCTCGTCTTATTTACCAAGACATGGTCACTGGAACTATGGAACGCAACGTTTTTTCTATTCTTCTGTTTAAATCCAAACGATCTATATCTAAAAAAGATAATATATATAAATATATAGAATAAATATATATTATATGGAGAGAGAGAGAGAGAGAGAGAGAGGATTTAGCGAGAGAGAGGAGAAGGAAGGAGAGAGAGAGAGAGAGCGAACGAAAATAAACCTCCCCTGTGTACGTTATGTGAAAAAACAACTCTGGGTCATGTGATCGCGTTCTCTTTGTTGAACTGTTATTACGGTTGACTGAGCCTCGAATTCCACTGCCGTTTTTTTTTTTTTTTTTTTTTTTTTTTTTTTTTTTTTTTTTTTTTTGCAAAGTAAAGCATAAAAGAGAAGAGTCCGGAGTGACTTATGAGGGTCCCGTTTGTGGTCAGCGTCGTGGTCATCTTTTTTCAAAAGTCAAAGTCCATGCCCTACCTTGAGGAGGAACCCGGTGATAACGGCCGAATTTTTTTTTCCATTGTTTTTTGAATCTTTTTATTTTTATTTTTATTCGAAATTATGTTCAATAGCACTTTGAAAGCTAATGAGAGCTACGTTTGGCCTGTGTGTATAATATATATGCTATATATATATTTATATATTTTATTATATATATGGATTTATATATATATATATTATATATATATATAATTCCATATATTAGTATATATATATATATATATATTATAGTTTTCAATGAGTGAACTCGTACGAGAATAGTCCCCGTCATTTGCGCCTCGGCGGCGAGGCACTGGTAGGCGTTAGTGTGTGTGTGGTTTTTTTTTTTTTTTTTGGTTTTTTTTTTTTTTTTGCAGCATCTATTCAGCCCTAGCTGCAACCGTTTTCGTGGGTTTTAACTACCTCCCTGTTTGTATTCTCGTTCTTCCGTCTTCTTTCCTACCCTCACCTAACAATTTGTTTTCAATAGTGCAACTGTTTTGAGGTTTTCTCTTTTATTCGCCATTGAAAATTCTTTTATGAATGTTGTTCTCTCTCTCTCTCATTTCAGTCGATAAACAGATCTATCTCTTCAGTAGAGTTATGAGACTTTGGCTTAAAATTCTCTCTCTCTCTCTCTTCTCTCTCTCTCTCCTCTCTCTCTCTCTCTCTCTCGTGGAAATGCGTGCGCTGCATCTTTGTGGAAAAAGAAGAAAAAGGCTCTAAATGGCGACGACAGGTGTATTTGCAACTCGTTCCGTAATTGCAGACGTTTGCAAGAGTGTACCTGATCAAGTGGTGTAATCCATTTTTATGTCTTTACTCTGTTTCGTCGTCTCCCCTTTTTGGATATCGTAGAGAGAGAGAGAGAGAGAGAGTGGGGGGGGGGGAGGCCGGTTTTAATTATACTATCTTTAAACTGTTTCACTACATGAGTAATTTATTATATTTAGTGTTTGTTTGTGTGTGGAGAGAGAGAGAGAGAGAGATGAGAGAGAGAGAGAGAGAAGAGAGTTGGGTTTTTTAAGTATAATGTCTTAAATTGTTATATATATATATATATATATATATATATATATATATATATATATATATATATATATATTCATTCACGTAATCAAAGTCCACAAATTATGTAAAAATGTGTATTAAAAATACAAAAAGACGGGAGCTTTTTAATACACATTTTGTTTACATAATTGTGGACTTTGATTACTGAAGATTTTCCAGTCATGTTATGGTGATTTTTTTTTTTTTTTTTTTTTTGAGAGAGATATATATATATATATATATTATATATATATATTCTATATATATTATATATATATATATGAAAGTCAACTTGCAAATAAACTGAATTTTTATACATGAGAATATAATGGTTGTGAGTATGTGTGCATGGAGAGAGAGAGAGAGAGAGAGAGAGAGAGAGAGAGAGAGAGAGAGAGAGAGAAACGTTTTGTTCCAACCCCGTGTGTCTGTCGCAAATCTCTTTAAAACTGAAAGTATTCTGTTTCCCCAACTTAACTTATTTTTTTTCAGGATTTTTTTTTTTTTTCTTGGACCGTGTAGTGTCTCCTCTGCCAGATGAATAGTTCTGTTAATGTCATGAAATGTAGACTTGATTTGGGTTGTTTGTGGGTACGGCTCCGGCCGCTGAGAGAGAGAGAGAGAGAGAGAGAGAGAGAGAGAGAGACCCTCAGTGATTAGCAAAAGAACAGCTTATTCGCGCTGATTTCATGTGATAGGCATTATCCTCTCTCTCTCTCTCTCTCAATTAGGCAGGTTCGGGGGGAACTAATACTAATCTTCTTTTGATGTGAAAAATTCATTAGTATACATGTAAGGGCCTCCCCTCCCCCGACAATAATGACGTGTAAAGTACGTCTTTAAAAAATTCCACGTCAAATATAAATACCGGTTATTTTTTTTTTACGCAACTGGACTTTGATAGATATTCATAATAAATAAATTTGTGAAGGAGAAAGATTTTCCTCTTGGGAACGAGGCCTTATTAATTACCGTGTGATCCTTCACGTGTTCGCAGGTGAAAAATACCTGCAAATATATATAATATCCTATTTTTTTTTTTTTTTTTTTTTTTTTTTTTTTTTACCTGCAGTGTTGTGCGTTATTAATTTGCCCCCATTTATCTGCGTTCGGAGGGTACACATGGATTTGGTTCTTTTTGCTGGTCTGTATCAGTGCCACAGTGCATATAACCACTAGGTTCAGATATGTAGTATGTGTGTGTGTGTGGTATGTGTATCTATATATATATATATATATATATTATTATATTAATATGTCGTGCTGTGTGTGTGTGTATATATATATATATATATATATATCATATGTATATATATGTGTGTGTGTGTGTGTGTGTGTCGTGTGTGTATGCATATTATTATTATTATTATTTATTATTATTTATTATTAATTATTTTATTATTCAGAAGATGAACCGTATTCATGTGTAATATACCCACCATTAAGTGCTATTGACTTGAAGTCCAATTTTTCAGATACTATTGTGTGTTTATTTGAAAGAAGTAACAGAAGGTATTTTATATATATATATATATATATATATATATATATATATATATACACTATACATATATATTTAAAGGTACTGTGTTAAATAGTTTTTGGGAGGCCTGATTTCGAGAGTCAATCGACTTACTCAGACATTATACGCAAATTTTTAATGAAAGTGTATTTTTATACACAAGTCAAACTCATTGTTTGAAATAAATAGGTTATTTTGTTCCTTCAGATCCTATTCGACCTATTCCTGCGAAGTTGTGCATTAATATACTGCTGTATTGTCTTTGTATATATATAAATTTTTCTTCTGGTTATTACTTCATGTTCCCATAATTATCGAGAAATATTGTTATACGAACTTGATTGCGCGCGCTACTCTGCGTTTGAACCCGGTGCTGCCCGTCATTACCTTGCCTCCACCCGGGGCGGACAAACAAGATAGATCCACTCGGATTTTTTAATATAGATATTCATTTATTGTACCAAAATATGGTTGAGTGACAGTATTTTTACCTTATATTTCTCCACGATACCTCATAGTCTCTAATCTTGCTAATATTGTAAGTAATAATATCATGAATTAGTGTAAGGATATTACGTTTATGAATAAAAGTCTCCCCACAGGTGTAGGAATAAGTTATTCCATATAGCATTTCCATTTATACGACTTTGATGTATATTTCAGTAATTTATACAATAATCCTACACAGTTTTTTTTTTTCTAGAACACCTATTTCACTGAATGTCAAAAGTTCAAGCGAGAATACAACGTGTTACTGCCATATAACAATTCTCTTTGTGTGTTAATAGTTTACTTATATTTTCACCTATTTATTTGTTTATTTGCTGACATACGTTATTTTCTCCTCTTTCCGCATATTCCTATTACTTTTCTTTACTTCTTTCGAATGAACACCTAAATATTCTTTGGAAGCTTGAATTTCATGTCAGTGGCCTGAATAATAATAATAATAATAATAATAATAATAAATCTATGCTCCCCTATGGTGGGGGTGTTCCAGATGATTATGGTTCATCTTCTGAATAATAATAATAATAATGATAAATCTATGCCTCTCTATGGTGGGAGTGTTCCACATAATTACGGTTCATCTTCTGAATAAATGATAATAATAAAGATAATAATAATAATAATAAATCTATGCCCCCCATCCCCCTATGGTGGAGTTGTTCCACATGATTATGGTTCATCTAAATAAATAATAGTAATAATAATGATAATAATAGCAAATCTATACTGTATGATATAATTTTATAGTTGCAGCTAGAACACCTATACCTATTTTGCCTCGCCGATAAATAATGATATATCAAATCTCACGTTGTTTTCAATGGCGATAATTTCCAGCCCCGTGTTCCTGTGAATTGTAGAGAATAATTGCGTACGAAAAATTCTGGGCTTTTATCAATTATCATCGGCGATTGAGCGTGAAATCGCTCATTTCACGAGCGGCTTGCTTAAAACATCTGCACAGCGATTAACTGTCATATAATTATCGCCTTTGTGAGTCGGTTCTCCAGCAGTTGTTTAGTAATCAGAGGCCGGTGGGAGTGGCAGTCTAGAATGGCTCTCTCTCTCTCTCTCTCTCTCTCTCTCTCTCTCTCTCTCTCTCTCTTTTTACTTGGCATCCCGTTTCCTTTCTTCAGGCTTGGTGTTCGGCTGCTCTAACTATCAAGCTCTTCAACCTCTCTGACTATTAAGCCGTTCAACTCGCTTAGTTTTGAAGCTGTTCAACCTCTCTGACTATTAACGCCGACTTCAATCTCTTGAACTATTTAAAGTGTGTAACCTCACTAGCTATTTAGTTGCTCAGCCTCTCTAACTACTATTAAACTTCAACTTCTTACTATTAAGCGGTTGTACCTGACTAACTAATAAGCTGTTCAACCTCTTTAACTATCAAGCTTTTCAACTCTCTAAGTATTAAGCTGTTCAATCTCTCTAACTATTAAAGGTATTCAGCTCTCTAACTATCAAGCTGTTCAACCTCTCTGACTATTAAGCTGTTCAACTCTCTTAGTTTTAAGCTGTTCAACCTCTCTGACTATTAAACTATTTAACCTCTTACTGTTAAGCGGTTCAACCTCTAACGGTTAAGGTATTCAACTCTAGTTATTAAGCTGTTCAACCTCACTAACTATTAAGGTATTCAGCTCTCTAATTATCAAGCTGTTCAACCTCTCTGACTATTAAGCTGTTCAACTCTCTTAGTTTTAAGCTGTTCAACCTCTCTAACTATTAAGCTGTTCAACCTCTCTTTTTTAAACTATTAAACTTCACTCCAACTACTT
Organism: Macrobrachium nipponense; assembly: GCF_015104395.2. NCBI lineage: Eukaryota > Metazoa > Arthropoda > Malacostraca > Decapoda > Palaemonidae > Macrobrachium > Macrobrachium nipponense. The sequence goes on along the minus strand of NC_061110.1, from coordinate 11,072,613 downwards.
AAAGCTTATTCTACACTCCAACTATTTAAGAACTATTTAGGCTGTTCACCTCTGACTATTTAGGTATTCAACTCTCTTTAAGTAATTAATCCTGTTAACTCTTACTTAGGCTGTTCAACCTCACTGACTATTGAGGTATTCAACTCTCTAAGTATTAAGCTGTTCAACTCTTAACTATTAAGCTGTTCAACCTCACTAACTGCTGCTTCTTAGTGCAGCTGTGAGGTTCTCTCCCAGTCCTGTCTTTAGATATTGGTACTCCGTCTTGTTTATTTTCTATTTCCCTTCATCTTGCTGTCTAACCACTCTAACAAACTTTTCACTGTCAGAAGCTCTGGATTTTGTTAACGTGTCAGTCAAGTCAAGTCGGTTCGATATTAACGAACGCATTTCAGCTTCAAAGGAAGACCTAGAATGACCTGATTTTTATAGGTGAAATTTCCATCCCAAAAAATAAAAATTTTCAGCTTAATGCCCCGCACATCACAAAGAATCTCACTGAAAGGGAAAATTCGCATCCAAAGGAGGAGGACCTCTCTCTCTCTCTCTCTCTCTCTCTCTCTCTCTCTCTCTCTCTCTCTCTCTCGACATTATAAAGGAAGGAGAACGTACGTCTCCTTATTCCAGATCATTAAAAAAAAAAAAAAAAAAAAAATTCCTTTTCGCATTCAGCCCAAAGGTCCCAGGGAAAACATGCTGGTCCCTGCAGAATGGTGACCCCCCCCCCCCTCTCTCTCTATCTCTCTCTTTCTTCTTCTTCTTTTTTTTTTTTAAGGTCAGCTCCAGGACTTCGAGTCCTCGTAGGAGAGAAATCGCTGGACGCAAAGAGGAGGAAAATTATGCGGTTGTCGAATGAGGACAATCAGCTGATTTGTCTGAGGAGGAGGGCCGTATTATTTTGTCTGAGGCAAGAGAGAGAGAGAGAGGAGAGAGAGAGAGAGAGAGAGAGAGAGAGAGGAAAGGATCCCCCCGTTAGGCAGTTTTGATTCTCACTGTAACTATTTTTTTCTTCTTTTTATTCCACCACTTACCATCTCACTTTCATTGTCCTTATATTTGTGTATAGATAGTATGACTATACCTCTGTGTATTTGTATATTTGTACACTAAATGGGATCTGTTTGTTCACGAATTTATACCCTGTTGTTTTCCTGTTTATGATATTGTTTCGTAATATCTCATCTTGGGCTGCATATTATTATTATTATTATTATTTCCATTTGTACTGTTCGGTTAAGCAACTATTTGGTTGGGTTGCAGCCCTTCAGTACTGTAAATTATGATCAAGTTTATCATAGATTTGTGTACTTTATTGTTTATGCAGAGTCCATCTCTGTATATGGTCCTGAGCTGAAAGTATTTTATTATTATTATTATTATTATTATTATTATTATTATTATATTATTATTATTATTATTATTATAGGAAGAAGCAAGCATTAACATAATTCTTCTGGAACTGCTGACCCCACCCCACCCCCCCCCCCCCAAAAAAAAAAAAAAAAAAAAAAAGTCCATAGCCCACTCACTCACAGATTTATTTGTGTTGTTAAAGATTTGTAGACGGACTCGACATTTGGCTCATAGCCCGTTCATTCTCAGATTGATTTATTATTTGGAGATCGTTGTAGACAAGATAGATTAAACAATTCAGTAGACGTAGACAGACAGACGAAGGTAACATTCGTAAGAATATATTTTTTTCCATTAAAAAAAAAATTAGTGGACTCACTAACATGCAAAAGAGGTGTTGATTATTAAAAGAAAATAGATAAGGAGTGCGAGAGAGATGGCCTCTCTCTCTCTCTCTCTCTCTCTCTCTCTCTCTCTCTCTCTCTCTCTCTCTCTCTCTCTCTCTCAACATGTAAAGGCTGTAGTATGTTTACCCGTGCATATTTCTCATGCTTTCGTTCGTAAATTATACTGCTTTTCTCCCCCAAATTTTTGTTGACATTTCACTCCTGTTTGAAGATTTATTTTTTCTGCAGTGGCTCTGAGACTAAGGAGTCTCTCTCTCTCTCTCTCTCTCTCTCTCTCTCTCTCTCTCTCTCTCTCTCTCTCTCTCTCTCTCTCACATACACACACACACACAGTCGGTAAACGAATCTATCTCTTCAGTAGAATTGTTGAGACGTTGACTTAAAATTCTCTCTCTCTCTCTCTCCTCTCTCTCTCTCTCTCTCTCTCTCTCTCTCATAAATCACAGTAATTTAGAGCCACAAATGTCATTACTGAGCGAATGGCGCAGCAGTTAAATCAAGCGCTCAAACCAAAGGCGACTGAATCACAAAGATTTGCTGAGAGAGAGAGAGAGAGAGAGAGAGAGAGAGAGAGAGAGAGAGAGAGAGAGAGGTCTGCTTCGTCCGGAGAGATTCCGTTCTGCATCTCTTGATGACTTTTGCTAATAAGTTATTTACGCTTCTGACTGAAAATAGTGTTTAATTAAAGAATAACAAAGAAATTAACTTAATCTTACTCTTGAAGGAAATGTTAGGATTTATTATTCATAAAAAAATAATAACAGTAATGTGTAGTTGGAGTAGTCACTGAGCCATACCTAAATACGCACGCCTTCTTTAAAAGCCGAAGTTTGTCGGGAACAAGAAAAACGAAAGCTGGAAGTGAATTCCAAAGCTTACCGGAAGAAGCAACAACGGTTCGCGCAGTCATTTTTAAATGCCATGGGTTTATTTATCTAGTTAAGATGAGATAGTTATTTTTTTCAATAAGATACGACATTTTTATTATCTTTTCTCCCACGTAGCATATCCTCCTCCTCGTCCTCCCCCCCCTTCCTGCTGCTGCACCGGCGGTGGAGGGGAAGGGGGTTGTGGGGGGGTGTTATGCGTAGAATGCAGCCATTTTTTTTTTTTAGAATTTATTTTTTCAGTACGAATTTCCAGCCGGAGAAAAATATGTCCGTCTGTTCCCGTTGACGGATTTATGTGCGGCAACCCCAGATAGGCAATGCATGAATTAGAGAGAGGGGGGGCGGTGCTCCCCTTCCCTCTCCCCCCTTTTTTTTCCAGTATCCGCAATGTTTTGTTTTGTCCTTCCCAAGCGAGCGTTGCCTTTAATCTCTGCAGTTTTCGAACAGCTCTCTCTCTCTCTCTCTCTCTCTCTCTCTCTCTCTCTTCTCTCTCTCTCGTGCTATGGAACGAATATTTCATTTCGCCGTTCTATGTTCATGCTGCGTTTTTGTGCATACGTATTATTATTATTATTATTATTATTATTATTATTATTATTATTATTAACAGAAAGATTTGCAAAGGAAGAAAATAGCCGTAGTTATATTATTATTATTATTATTATTATTATTATTATTATTATTATTATTCCAAACACACACATTCATACAAAATAAACACAGTACTGCGTATTTATGACGTAGCAAACATCCACGTAATAAAATGTTAAAGAGGAAAACAATAATAGGAAAGTATATTGAAAGCAGATGAATAAATAAACCGATAAAAAAAAAAGTAAGCTGCGTAATTTAGTTGACGTTATCTGCCGTAATATGAATGAGCTTAATTCGTGTGGGGGGGGGGAGGGGGGGGGGGGGGGGATTGTGAAAAAGGAGTTCGCTTGAACCCTGTAGTAAGCCTTAACAGACTAAGTGTTTTGATGATGCGGGGTTCTTGTTAGCGGGGTTAGGAAAGCTCTGGAAAAAAAAAAAAAAAAGGATCTAAAAAAAAAAAAAAAAAGTTGTTCGTGGTTGAGTTAAAGATAACAGGACCTTTAAGATGGGATGTGTATGACTTATTGATTAGAATGAAATTGTACAGAATAAAATAATTTAACGTTAAACAGAACGCAGTAATTATTTCTAGTAAAATATATAATTTTTCATTGTAATTTTCGTTGGTGATACAATGCGCTATTTGACCGTAGACTCTCTCTCTCTCTCTCTCTCTCTCTCTCAGTAAGCTGGAGGTTGGATCCCGCCTTGTTTAGAGAGGAAGTTGAGACCACCAGAGTGTTAGATCTAAATGAGTTAGGGAATTTCAAATTTGTGATATGTAGTGGATGAATTTGAGTAACAACTAATGATTTTTTTAATAATATATTATTTGTGGTTAGTGGAGAATGAAAGTATTTTAACATTCGTGATAGTTAGTGGACGAATGAATGAAATTATTATTTGTATGTTGGAGGAGAATGAAAAACTTTAGCATTTGTGATAAATAGAAGATAAATAAATTTGAACATTAATAATTGTTATTATTATTATTATTATTATTATTATTATTATTATTATTATTATATTATTATTATTATTATCAAACTATGATATGTCTCTATGAGATTAGCGGAGACAATAAATGTGGGACAGGTAATGGATAGATTAATTTAGATATCAAGTAATCATTGTTTATTATTATTATTATTATTATTAAACTATTATTTGTATTTGAGTGAAAAACGAAAACATGAATAAATGCGATATTAAGAGTGGATAAATTCTTTAATAAATAAGTTTATTATCTTTATTTTATTTATAAATATTATTTTGGTTAAGTGTGTAATTGATAGTGGATAAATTCTTTATTAAATCAGTTAATTTTATTTATTTTATAAATATTTTTTTGTATTTTAGGAAAGAACATAAATGGATAAATAAGTGTGCAACAGATAGTTTATCAATTATTTTAAATACCAATTAATTATTGCTGTTTTAAGCACTGAGAGAGAGAGAGAGAGAGAGAGAGAGAGAGAGAGAGAGAGAGAGAGAGAGAGAGAGAGAGGAAAGCCTTCAAATAAATGCAAATTGCGAAGAGGGAAGAGCGCATTCATGCAACGCCCTATTCTATTTTCCTTTCTGTTTTGTGTGATTTTTTTATTGTTTTTTTTTTTTTTCTCTCCTAATCCTTTTTTTTTTCTTCTTTTTTCTCCTGTGCTTTCGTATGCGTGGCGTTCCCTCTCACTCATTCGCCAATTAATGCCGGCCTTTTGTTTCCCCTCATTCGTATACTTAGTTGCCTAAATTGAAACGCAGATGCTGAAACAAACTGAAACTGAAACGCAGGTGGAGAGAACGAGATGCAACTGGAATGTAGATGGTGAAACTGAAACGGAGAGGCTGAAACAAAACAAACTGAAACTGAAACGGAGATGCTGGAACAAAGTGAAACTGAAACTGAAACGGAGATGCTGAAACAAACTGAAACTTAACTGCAGATGCTGAATCTAAAGCTGAAACATAGATACTGAAACTGAAACGTGGGGGAGTCGCCCCCTTTATTTCTTTTGCTTTAGAGTCTATAAACGCCTTTGTTTGTCTATAAAGAATTAGAGAAAACTTTTTTTCTTAGTTTTTTTTTTTTTTTTTTTTTGGGGGGCGGGGGGGGGGGGGTGGGGGGGGGGGGGGGGGGTTGCTTGATCGAGTGTTCTCTCTAACAGTGCAAGAACACACACTAGATGGAAGCCCTTGTCATTGTTCCATCAATTGTGATTGAAGTCTTTATCGTCGTTCCAAGAATTCCAATTCCAGTAGAGGTCTTTGTTTTTGTTCCATGAATTCCAGTTCCAGTAGAAATCTTTGTCTTTACTTTTGTTCCATGAACTCCATTTCCAGTAGAAATCTTTGTCTTTGTTCCATGAATTCCAGTTCCAGTAGAAATCTTTGTCTTTGTTCCATGAATTCCATTTCCATTAAAAGTCTATCTTTGTTCCATGAATTCTAGTTCCATTAGAAGTCTGGCTTTGTTCCATGAACTCCAGTTCCATTAGAAGTCTGTCTTTGTGCCATTAATTTCAATTCCATTAGAGGCTTTTGTCTTTGCTCTGTAAATTTGATCTTTGTTCCATGAAGTCCAGTTCCAGTAGAAATTTATCTATGTTCTTTGAATTTTAGTGCCATGGAAGTCTATCTCGTTCCGCAAATTCCAGTTCCAGTAGAGATCTTTCATCTTCGCTCCATCAATCCTAATAAAAGTCTTTATCGCCGTTCCATGAATTGCAATTCCAGCAGAAGTGCATATCTTCATAACGTCGATTCCAATAGAAGTTTGTATATTAATTCCAGCAGCCTGTCAAACGTTCTGGGAGGGTTGTTGGCCCTGAATATTCGTCAGGTGTTTATGACTTGTCATGGAGATGGAAGTTCTACAGGTTGCAAATGTTCGGATGTATTATTATTATTATTATTATTATTATTATTATTATTATTATTACAAATTTTTTTTGTAAGTTGGAAGTTCGTTAAGTGTAAAATTTTCTACTTGAATGATTCTCATCTTGAATTTCACTTGAAAAGGGAAGTTTGTCAGAAAATGACTTGAAAAAAATACTTTAAAAATTAAAGGATGCTTGTCAGGATGTTGCTGTAAACGGAAGAAGTTGATCTGAATGTTACCTGAAGGGAGAAGAGAATGAAGTTTATGAGAATGCCGTTTAAAGAGAAGAGAATGAAGTTTATGAGAATGCCGTTTAAAGAGAAGAAAAAAGGAAGTTTATTAAAGTGCCATTTTAAGAGAAGAGAAGGAAGTTTAGGAGAATGCCATTTCAAGAGAAGAGAAGGAAGTTTAGGAGAATGCCATTTCAAGAGAAGAGAAGGAAGTTTAGGAGAATGCCATTTCAAGGGAAGAGAAGGAAGTTTATGAGGACCCCATTTAGAGAGAACAGAGA
>NC_061110.1:11050980-11058480 GCF_015104395.2 Macrobrachium nipponense | reverse complement strand
TATTAGGCGTGAGATTGGTGAAAAGTCTTGAGTCAGGTATTTATTTAACTATTAATTGATTTATTTATTTATGTTGTAAGTGCTGCCCTCTCTATACCTGGTATGATATGTATATATATCTATATATATATATATATATATATATATATATATATATATATATATATATTATTACTATTTATATGTATATATATATATATTTCATTATATTATTCAGTAAGATAATCACAATTATATATTATCTATATTTAATATGTCTTGCAAGTGCTTCCTTAACCCCCTATATATATATATATATATATATTCTTTGTATGTGTGTTTGTGTTTGAGAAAGGCCGGGGAATTAAGATTTATAAAAAGAATACATCCATTAAAAATTTTGGCAAAATGAAGTATTTTATTTATTAATGTATGTAGTATGTCTGTACGTGCATACATTCGTACATACACACATAAACTATTTTTCCGGATATTTTTTGATTGGTGCGTCTATCTTTTTTTTTCTTTCTTTTTATAAAACCTTATTTCCCAAAGGAATTGCTCCCAATCGGAATGAAGATTTACACAACGTAAGATTAGCCGACCATCGGAGTGTGTATTTTCCATGATTAGTTCCGGAATCAAGTAACCTCTCTCTCTCTCTCTCTCTCTCTCTCTCTCTCTCTCTCTCTCTCTCTTCTCTTTCAAATGATGAGAAGATGGTGGATATCTAAAAGGGTAATGAAAGATAATTACGTGGATGGGCGAAGATAGATATTTAGGGAATGATTAGGCAGATATAGGGAAAGAAATAGAGAGAGAGAGAGACGAATAGATCAAGGAGACAGAAGATGAAGAGGTGAAGAGATAAATCAGGTAGAGAGAGAGAGAGAGAGATGAAGAAATAAACTAGAAATAGAAAGAGATAAAGAGGCAGACGAATAGACGGAGAGAGAGAGACAGAGAGATGAAGATATAAAAAGAGAGAGAGAGAGAGAGAGAGAGAGAGATAGAGAGAGAAAGAGAGAGAGAGAGAAATAAGGCTGGTGTTTGCTCGCTTTTCCACATGAAAGGAAGAGGTGTCATGGAAGCCTCCCCCTAAGGTGCTGACAGGACCTGTCGTTTGAACAAAGAGAGGAAGAAGAAGAAGAAGAAGAGGAGGAGGAGGAGGAGGAGGAGGATGGAGGAGGAGGAGGAGGGGGGGATTGGGGGGCGGAGATTCAGGGTACGCAGATGGATGTGAACCCCAGAATGTCCCTGGCTTTGAAATGATTCGAGAGGTTTGTGTGTGTGTGTGTATATAATATATATCATATATATTTTATATATGTATATATATATTAGTATATATATATATATATATATTATTATATAGAGGCCATGGAATGGCCATCTGTGTCGTGTATTTACGGTAATGTAATATAATTTTTGTGTGTGAGTGTATGTATGTGTATATTTTTAAATGAATGTTTGTGTCCTCAGCTACAGGGACCAGCTATGGGTTTATATATTTTCAAAGAGGTCGACGGAATAGGCACGTCAGTAGTAGCCGTTATTTACAATGATATAAAATCATTTTCGTGTGTTTGCACGTAAATGCGTATTGAAAATGAACGCTTTTGTGTCTTCAGCAGCGTCTGTCTTGTTTTTAGCTTCAGGGAGCAGCCAGGACACCACCGGCAGAAAACAGCTCGTGTTGACAAACGAAGTAGGCGTTTTGGTCACGCCGGCTGCTGCAGCATCCTCTTCGGTGGTGTCATCAAAAGAAGAAGAAGAAGAAGGAGAGAGAGAGAGAGAGAAGAATTCTTGAGGATCACCCCCGAAGGATTCCTAGAGGGTTAGACAAGTTCCCACTCCCGATCCTAACGAGCAAAGAGGGAGACCCATCTCCAGCATCTCCACCATCCTTCCTTGCCAGGATTGTTATTATCTTGCTGTTGCGAGAGACACAAAATGTGTATATATGTGTTTATGTGAGTGTGCACTACACAGGTGTGTCCTTAGGGTGTGTATCTGTTAGGTCACGGAATGTGTGTGTGTATTATAGTGATTTCTGAGGGTGTTTTCTGTAATCATGTGAGGATGCTGGATGCTGGTGTTACGTTTTAGTTTGCTTGTTTACGCAAATTAGAAGTGGGCACCGCATAACTTGTATCAGGGTCGACGCGTTGTTGATGAGCTCGTTAACAGAATGGGAATGTATAACATTTGACTTTTATTTGGGAAAACAGCTTGTAAAGTATAGTATATATATATATATATATATATATATATATATATATATATATATACACATACATACATACACATACATACACACGTATGTGTGCATGTATGTATATATGTATGTGTGTGTATTGACATTAACTTGAACTCGTGTGTCCTATAAAACCATTTCTTCAGTGAGCGTCTCATTCGTGGCTTCTGTTGATGTTAAGTAAATTTGTTCACTTAATATAATAATAATGATAGCTTTTTTTTATATCATCTTGCCTTCCCCCATAAACTACAATATTCGTCCTGACAAAAAATAAAAATGAGTTATATTACCAACCGATTAATTTCATCGATTCGTTCCCAGAAGTATAGCACAATTCATCTTCCCGAAATGTAGTTAAAATAAAAAATAAAAACTAAAAAACATGAAATATATACTTGTCTGAATTATGCAACGTCGATCAGGGTACGTTAAAGGCCGCCTTATTGATTGGGTGTTGGACTATTATATACTGTACTTCTGTTCGCGAGAGAGAGAGAGAGAATTCCGAGTTCTGCTTAACGGTAGCGTCGTTGTTGAGTTGTTTACATGTCTTAAATGTTTAATGCTGTATGTATGTTTATGGATTTCTTTCAGGCTGTGTGTGTCTGTATCTGTGTATTTGTGTGTATACCAACAACCTGATTGTCTTTCATTCACACAGTTGCATCATTCCATCCATCATTTTGTGTACACACACTGTATATATATATACATATGAATATTAAAGATAGAGAGAGAGTGTACACAAAATAATGTGTATATATATATATTATTTATTTATTTATTTATACACAAAAGCGAAACCCTCCCTCACCCCCTAACCAGATATTGTCACGAGCCTCTTCTGCAATTTCCCGGCCGTATCTGAAAGGGTGGAGACCCTTCTTGCAATATAGGAATTTATATTTATCGGAGAGGAAAAAAAAAGAAGAAGAAAAAAGAAAAAGACCTTATTCGCGTGGTCCTTATCCAACGTGTGTGATTTGTGGCAACAGGAGGAACATGACGCGAGGCTCCGAGGAAATGGAGCCGTGAAGCTGCCTCGTGAAATACAGTGGCATTTTTGCATGTATTTCGTGAAATGCCTCCCGGGCCAAGGCAGAGACACACACTCTCTCTCTCTCTCTCTCTCTCTCTCTCTCTCTCTCTCTCTCTCTCTCTCTCTAGGGGGTTTTGTGGTGTTGGTTTGCTTGCTTATATTTTATAAGTGTTACTTATATATTCTTTATATATACGTGTGGGTACTTTGTGAATGAAGACTTCGTTGATTTGTTATTATTATTATTATTATTATTATTATTATTATTATTATTATTATTATTATTTATTAAGAAAATCACAATCTCGTGAAAAGCAGTCTGTGGAATAAAAATAAAAACCCACAGTTATATAGTAAATTATATTACTATGTAAAATAAATATACTTTATTATATAACTGTGGATTATTATTATTATTATTATTATTATTATTATTATTATTATTATTATTTATTTTAATTATTATTATTATTTCCTAATTTCTAAGTTAACAGACACTTGCATTGTTATTGTTATTATAGTTTGGATAATAAGCCGTGAATGTGTGTGTGTATATATGTATATACATATGTATATACATACATGTATTTATGTACACATACATGTATGTATGGAAATCAACACATTGGAATGTGTTGTGTGTACGGAAATAAATTTCTGACCCACATCTGGACCGAACCCCATTGTTTCGAGCGGGAGGCGGACGAATTGCTAACGCCTTGGGTTCTCACTTACACGACCAGGGTCACTGGTGGGTGGGGAAGTTGGGTCAAACTCGCTACTGTGTTAGGCGGCAGCCTCCTCGGGAAAAACATCGGGTACAGAAGTATACTTGGATTCCAAGTTCTTTTAATTTGTTCTGTGGGTCAGTTGGTTGTGCCCATGCCTTTCATTTGAGAGACTGCATATATATATATATATATTATATATATATATATATATATATATATATATATTGCAAAAATGTTGAATTAATATTGAATTCGCTATATCTTGGGTACAGCTTACAATCAAAGGTAATCAATTGATAGGTGGATCTACCCCAGCAGGATTCGATCTTGCGCCTTTGGTTTGGATACAGGATTAACTGTTGCCTTTTACCAATCAAGCTGTCAAGGTTCACTTATCAGTTATGATGAATCCCCTTGGAATTAGTTATATCAAATTGTATTTACCACTTCAATATGTTTGGCTGCAAAAACGTCACACGCGTTAATTGACGAAAACTGATGTTTCTGTGACATGCATTTATATATTAACTAATCAATAAAACCTCACGTTTTCTTTTTCATTTTGCAGGTACGGTTTGCGCATGCTCGGCCGTTTTCTTTTGGACAAGTGGGTGGTTTTCGGAATGCAACTGTGGTGGGGTGAGTTGATGGATCTGGTGGTCAATGGCAACCGTCCTGGAAGGCAGTAGGTTAGGTCGAGCGGTTGTGTGGAGAGATTGCGACTTTGATATTATTGAGAATTAAAAGCCACAGTAGTGTTAACAAGGCGTGATCCGACCTCCAGCTTACTCGTCGCAAGTGCTATAAATCTATGGTCGAACAGCGCGCTGTTTCACCAACGAAAACTAAAGTAAATACGCTATATTTTATATTAGAAATAATTGTCCAGTACTGTTTGATATTCACGTGTTGTTTTTACTAATAGATAAATCATAATTATCCTATCCTGAAATTTCTGTATCTTTAACTCGACGTTAAATGTTTTTTTTTTTTTTTTTTTTTTTTTTTTAATATATATATAAGGCTCTTTCCTACCCCCCTACCCCCCCCCCCCAACCCCCCCCTCGACAAAACAACAAACAACAAAGTAGTTTGGTAAAACAATGGAGGGAGTTTTCAATAAACCAAGAAACTGGTCCATAAATAAATTTTTAACACTATACTGTAACTTAATTCTCAATATTATAGCATCGTTAAAAGGGTTCTTTGGTTCTCTGCTGTTATTATTACATTGGCGTCTCTCTCTCTCTCTCTCTCTCTCTCTCTCTCTCTCTCTCTCTCTCTCTCTCTCTCTCTCTCTCTCTCTTCATTTCAGTATTATGTCCTTTCCATAGTGGTACTTTCAACTTGATAGCCTTTTCCAATAGGTGGCGTAGTCAATATTTTATTGCTCTTGTTATTTCATTCATTGCATAATACCGCACATTCTTCTTATAATATTCGACGTAAGTGAAATATAGGACTCTCTCTCTCTCTCTCTCTCTCTCTCTCTCTCTCTCTCTCTCTCTCTCTTCTACATACATTCACACAATTTTTTGTATGACCAATCTCTCTCTCTCTCTCTCTCTCTCTCTCTCTCTCTCTCTCTCTCTCTCTCTCTCTCCTACATACATTCCCACAATTTTTGTATGACTAATCTCTCTCTCTCTCTCTCTCTCTCTCTCTCTCTCTCTCTCTCTCTCTCTCTCTCGATTTATTGGTTGGCTATATGCCTGTAGCCAGTTGAGTTTATTAACTTCGACCCAGCCCCCCCCCCCCTCCCCCCCCCCCCCCTTCTCTCTCTCTCTCTCTCTCTCTCTCTCTCTCTCTCTCTCTCTCTCTCTCTCTTCAGTACGCATGCAAGCCACGTCTACAACCCGTCAAAGAAACTGAAAAAGAAAAAAGGAAAAGATATCATCTTTCTTGTAGTGATTTCCTTTCCAGTAGTGTTGTTCTTTCCATTCGTGATATTCCAGCAACATTCCATCTCACCATTCCTCATCTCGGTTCTCTCTTATAGTCTTCCCTCTCTCTCTCTCTCTCTCCTCTTGAGGAGTCATCTACGTATAATTTCCTAATACAAATTATCAGATGGACATCATGTCTATACGAAGATAGTCAGAACAGAACACACACAGAGAGAGAGAGAGAGAGATTGAGAGAGATAGAGAGAGAGAGAGAGAGAGAGAGAGAGAGATTCAACTCGACCAAATAAACGTCCCAGACTTTTTTTTTTTTTTTTTTTTTTTTTTTTTTTTTTTTGCAACTGGAAGTTGAAATTGATTGGCGCGGACTCTCATCTTTATCCACCGGATCCTAATCACAGCTAATCAACGGGGCATCTTCCAATCCGATCCTTAATCCCACTTGAAGGACGGTGGAGATTTTTTTTGTTTCTCTGATGGGTTGTAGAGCGAAGCTTGTATGCGTATACTGGAGAGAGAGAGAGAGAGAGAGAGAGAGAGAGAGAGAGAGAGAGAGAGAGGCGGGGTCGAAGTTAGTTAACCCAAGGGAACTACAGGCATATAGCCAAACAATCAATCGAGAGAGAGAGAGAGAGAGAGATTTAATCATGTGTAAAATTTGTGTGTGAATGTATGGTTGGAGAGAGAGAGAGAGAGAGAGAGAGAGAGAGAGAGAGAGAGAGATGAGATAGGATGCCCATGGATCCAATTTGTGAGAAATACGACATAGAATCTTGGAACGGTATCCAATTTTGTAGGAGAGAGAGAGAAGAGACAGAGAGAGACTCCTTTAATTCACTTACGTCACTGTTCCAGAAATATATATATCTGGATCTCGCCGTAGATGACAACGACAGAGTTTTTTCTCTCTCTCTCTCTCTCTCTCTCTCTCTCTCTCTCTCTCTCTCTCTCTCTCTCTCTCTTCCTCAATCTTTGACCGCTGCCTACCTCGAGATTTCCATCGGAATTTACAGAGCACTGAAGTCCATCTTCTATACCCGGGTGGCACGTTTGACCTTTCCATGGGAGCTGCAACAGGGACTGCATTGTTTTGCCAACGAAGTCTCGGCCTGTTCTCTCTCTCTCTCTCTCTCATTTGATTTCGGGTAAGCCACTGCCCCAGGTGCTCTGGGATAGGTGAGGTTTCATTTATATATATATATATATATATATATATATATATATATATTATATATATATATATATGTATATATGTATATATATATATATATATATATATATATATATATATATATATATATATATATGTATGTATGGTATATATATATATATATATATATATATTATATCTATATATATATATATATATATATATAGTATATATATATATATATACATACATACACACACACACACACACACACCACACACACACACAAAGTACAAGTCGTTTAATAGATTTAGAGAACGGAGTGCAAGATCTTTTGCCCTTAGGGCTTTGAAAGTTACTACATGTAACAATAAATGAAATAACAATGAAAACTCAGTTTTACAAAAAAAATAATAAATACAATGAAATGAATAACT
>NC_061110.1:11035980-11045980 GCF_015104395.2 Macrobrachium nipponense | reverse complement strand
CGCATCTTTAGGTACTTATTATGATTGTCCCCTGCATGTGTATAAAAAATGTACTCGGCTGATAAACCATTATGATTAAGAGTGGCACCCCGTATGATCCATTTACAAGGAGCTAATCATGATAGCGCAACTAAAGCTATGTAGGAGTGTGCATTGAAGAAATTAACTGTGGCTCGTGTGATCTTAAACGTATTTATTAGCCCATCATCCTTTTTTCTCTTTATTCTCTTGGTCTTTTGATCATAAATTTAGTCATTAACCTGTAATTTGTTTTGTGATCATAAATTTAGTTGTTAACCCATCACTTTTTTGTTTTGATCATAAATTTAGTTATTAACCTGTCACTTATTTTGTTTGTGTGTGCTCAGTGATCATAAATTTAATGATTAACACATAACTTTTCTTTCTTTTTGCTCTTGTAATCATAAATTTTGATATTAACCTATCACACTTTTTTATTATAATTTTAGTTATCCACTTACCACTTTTTTTCTGCTTTTGTGACCATAAATTTAGCTATTATCCCATAACTTTTTTCTTGTGATCATAAATATAATTTTTTTTTTTTCTTACCAAGAGCCAAATTATGCCATTAATTCCGTCGAGCAGCCATAAAAAGACTTTTTATGTTCATGTACAGGAATATAACCACAATAGACGGGAGAGAGGCTACAGCCACACATACTAGTAATGATTATACATATTTTTTTATAACTGGCTGGTCTAAGGTTACGTGTTATAACGACAGTAGTATTCGTGTATGGCAGTGTTGTACAGAAATATTTTGATTGGTTTACCATGATAGATTGTAGCTTATTAATGTTAATGATGGTGGTTGTAGTCTGAAATGGGAATTTTCCCAATTTCCATTTATATATATATATATATATATATATATATATATATTATAATATATATATATATATATGTATATATATATATATATCTAGGATATATAGATATATAATATATCACAAAGATATTAAGCCACAAGTATTTAATGTCCAATTCACTACTACCCTCGGCGATAGCTTACACCCAAGGAGAATTATGACACTAATTTCCCTCGTGCCGGCAAGTTATCCCCGCCCATTTATAGTGAATTGGATATTAAACGATATTGGTGGTGGTAATTAACGTATATTATATATATATATGTATATATATATATATATATATATATATATATATAATATTATTGTCTTTTCATAATACACTGAGGCGCATCAACACAGTAACATTATATCTTATTTCATACATCATCATGCATTATACCTCCAGCATACCACATCGTTATGTAAAAAAAAAAGTGAAGCCAGAAAATAATATAATGGCACATATTGGAATCTTGAAAAAAGAAATAAAAATTTTTTTTGACCACAGAGCAGGATTGCCGCTGGCCTAATCGTCTCTCTCTCTCTCTCTCTCTCTCTCTCTCTCTCTCTCTCTCTCTCTCTCTCCAGGGGATTTAACCCCCCCCCCCCTTACTTATATTGGAAATCCATAGAGCAGGATTCTTGGGGAATGTGCTCTCAAGTGTCATTTTGCACATGGGGTGAACGCTGGTGTCTGTAGTGTGAGTGCCAGTAATTATTCTGGTTTCCTCTTATGATTTTCACTTATTCTGTTTTCCTCAAATGATTTTCATTTATTCTGTTTTCCTCTTATGATTTTCACTTATTGTGTTTTCCTCTTATGATTTCCACTAGTTATTCTGTTTTCCTCTTATGGTTTTCATTTATTCTGTTTTCCTCTTATGATTTTCACTTATTCTGTTTTCTTCAAATGGTTTTCATTTATTCTGTTTATCTCAAATGATTTTCATTTATTCTGTCTTCATCTTATGATTTTCACTTATTGTCTTCATCTTATGGTTTTGACTATTTTTTCTGTTTTCCTCTTGTGGTTTTTACTTATTCTGTTTACATCTCATGATTTCCACTGGTTATTCTGTGTTCCTTTCATGATTTTCACTTATTCTGTTTTCATCTTGTGATTCCTACTAGTTATTCTGTTTTTTTTTCTTATGATTTCCACTAGTTACTCTGTTGTCCTCTTATTATTTCTACTGGTTATTTTGTTTTACTTTTATGGTTTTCACTAGTTATTCTGTTTTCCCGTTATAATTTCCACTGGTTATTCTGTTTTTTTTCTTATGATTTCCACTGGTGATTCTGTTTTCCTCTTATTATTGCTACTGGTTATTCTGTTGTACTTTTATGGTTTTCACTAGTTATTCTGTTTTCCCATTATGATTTCCACTGGTTATTCTGTTTTTTCTTATGATTTCCACTGGTTATTCTGTTTTCCTCTTCTTCCGAATGAACACCATATTCTTTAGAACGCTTAAACCTCAAGTCAGTAATGGCTCCATATGGATGGGTTTCATCTACTGAATAATAATAATAATAATTATAATAATAATATGACAATTTAACTTTCTTCAGCACATGAGTTCAACATAAAGTGTTACATTACAGTTTTGTTGTGTAATGTCGTACGCAGTAATACTTTTTTTTCTCTCTCTAATACTGAATCAGAAATAAACCGTCCTCTCTCTCTCTCTCTCTCTCTCTCTCTCTCTCTCTCTCTCTCTCTCTCTCTCTCTCTCTCTAAAAGTAGGGTTCGTCAGCGTGTAAAGATGGTTCCATCACACCGAGTTATTTATTTATTTATTTATTTATGTATTTATTTATTCATTCATTGATTCATTCTTGTTGCTCAATACAGGAGCCACATTTCAGTTCCATGTCTGTAACGTTGAACGACCCCTAATTCTACTATTCTTGTGCCAGTCAAGTGCTCATTTTATGGCACCCTCTTATCCTGTTCGGTGCTCATTTGACTCAGTGTTCACGATGTATTCAGCTCAAGTGTTCCTCTGACGGGTCCGTTCCGAGTGTTCGTTCCGAGCGTTCGTCACGACTGCCCTTACTTCGAGTGTTCAAGTGTTCACATTATACTTGTTCATCTTCGTCAGAGAGTCTCTCGCAATTATCTCGAATCTTGAGAGAATGAGGGAGAGTAATTACACATCAGCCTGTTAGCATAATGAAAAGCCCCCTGCACGTTATTAAAGAGTAATGGTTGAGGGCAGTTCTTTATGTGTATCAGAGAGAGAGAGAGGGAGAGAGAGAATGATGAAAGTACATCCGAGTAATGAGAACGTCGCTTTTTTTTCCATCAGTTTTCGAAGGCCTTCGTATAAAATAAGTTCTTTTTGTATTGATAACTGAGACGCAAAAATGCGACGTTTAATCGGTTATGAAACGATATTGAATTTTAAGAGATCTCCTTTTTTGTTTATTCAAGGAGCGCACGCACACACACACACACACACACACACACACACACACACACATCTTTACCACTGAATTCCTTGATATAACAGCATTCACGAACAAGAACCTTTTCCTTTCCTGCACCTCCCTCAATCTCTTAACCCCCCCCCCCCCCCCCCTTTACACCTCCCGCACCACCGACTGCGAACGGGAATCCTTCTGGGGACACAATCCTTC
The DNA here is from genome assembly GCF_015104395.2 of Macrobrachium nipponense. Taxonomy (NCBI): domain Eukaryota; kingdom Metazoa; phylum Arthropoda; class Malacostraca; order Decapoda; family Palaemonidae; genus Macrobrachium; species Macrobrachium nipponense. Next base: position 11,042,462 of record NC_061110.1, on the reverse strand, counting down.
ACGCCCCAGTCTTTGCTTATTCGGAGGGAACAGGAATTTACGGCGGGTCCTGCAGCCCAGACTGCTGAGGCTGCCAAAATTTTTCTCATAAAAGGGGGTTTGGTGGAGCGAGGGGGGGGGGGGACGGGTTGTCCCAGGCAGGAATTCTTCAGCTGTATTTTTAACGCTCGACGCCTCGTATGGCAATACTGTAATCTCTCTCTCTTTCTCTCTGGCGGCGTATGGCAACTAGTGTCTTGGTTGACGCGTCTCGTACTTGTTTTGTGGATTTCCTGACTGACCTTTCTTTCTTTCTTTGTGGGGGGGGGGGGGTGTTTTGCGAAAAGAAGGAATTGATTGTTATGGGTGTTGGATATTGCGTCTCTCTCTCTCTCTCTCTCTCTCTCTCTCTCTCTCTCTCTCTCAGATTTATTTGTTGACAATTTATTATCCGCATGCAAGTTATTTGAAACTTTTTATCATCATAGTTGTTGCCAGTTTACTTTTTAGAAATATTTCCGGTCCATTTGTTCTTCAGTTATGCACACACACACACACTCCAGTTATACAAACAGAAAAATTATTACACACAGACACACACAGATCGTCAGTTATACACACACAATCTTGTCTATTATACACACACACCTTTCGTATTCAAAACACAAAAGTCTGTCAACATTTTCGAGTCCTGTCAATCCCAAGGAAATGTTTCCATCCTGCCAGATATAATTTAAATATTGTTCCCCTGTCAATTCTCCTTGTCAGTTCTTCGAGCGGCTGACGAGTACCTTGTATGTAGGTTGTAGGTAGCTGGGCAAAAAACACTTTAGTGCCCTTGAAGTTTCCTCTCTCAGATATACTGTCCATCTATGGCACCGGCGTGCGATTAGCGCATTATGCACGTATTATTATTACAAAGTTTTTATTAGCTCATTATACTCGTATTATTATTACAAAGTTTTTGCATTCAGATTATACACGTAGAGGGTCTCGTGCAATTGGAACTCCTTGTATTTTAATGTTTATTTTATTTATTTTTTAATTGGTAATTTATGGTTTCCTTTTGGATAAGTGATGTCTTCTTTCTGTCTCTCGGTACCTTCTGTTACTTTACAATGAACACCTTAATATTCTTTGGAAGGCTGAATATCAGGTCAGTGGCCCCTTTGGTGGGCTTGTTCTATATGAATAGGTTTCATCTTATGAATAATAATAATAATAAATAATAATAATAATAATAATGCAGAAGAGTGCGCTCCTAGAAACAGGCCACGTAGTGAGAAAAGTGACGGACTCCTAAGGAGGCAGGATGCAACCCGGAACACCACACTATAAAAACCACCCAGTGGAATAGGATGACTGTGATAGACCCCCCTCCAAATAAAAAAAAATAATAATAATACTAGACGTGTATGTAATTCCATTAGCCTTGCCATTTCATACTTTATCTTGCATACCACACGGTTTGATAGAAGTTTTGTTCCACTTGTGAGTAAATAATGTTATGAATTCATATAATAAATAATTAGCTGATTACGTCTGACACTGAAAAGTTCAAACTAGACGCCGGTAGGTACATTTTAAAAGAGGATGCTGACACGCGTCTCGTTGTGATTTCGTTCATTAAGTGATGAAAACAGATTCTACGTAGTTTGAAGTGAATAGTTATGCGGACCCTAGAGAAGGTCAGAAGCGCCTGTTTAAATATATTAACTTTAGAAAAAGAAAAAAGTGTTTTGTGCAATGTCATTTTTTCGTATTATTTCGTTATATGTTTGTTGTTCTTTTGCACATATAATGTATATGTGTCTGTGTGTAGATATAATAGCCACAATGCCCTTTTCACTTCTCAAATTCCTAGCCTTTTTTTTGGGGGGAGGGGGGGTGGGGGGGGGGGGGGGGGGCACGCCTGTCACTATAAAGCCCTCGAAATCCAACTTCAAAGAAACATGAAAGAAATCATGATGTCTGGTAGCGGGAAACGCACCCGCGATACCATAATAATTACGACGAGGTCACCTTGCCGACCTGACTAGTAGAATCATATATATATATATATATATTATATATATATATATATATATATATATATATATATATATTTATATTTGCAAGTCTTTGGGATAAAGGGTGCGAGGCCTATGGCCTTATTCTACCTACATTTATGGCTGCGACCCACCACAAGCTACTAATCACCAGGTCCATAGTTCATTACAGAGGTTAACAGAGTCAAAATGGCATTTAGCGGATCCTTTTATGAATTTTTTTTTCTTTTTTTTTTCACTAAATATTTAGCTTTTTCTTATATTGATTTATAGTTAGAGTGATCTGACGTCACCAAAGTCAGTTGCAAATGTTAATCTGTCTGCTACCTGACGAAATGGCCGGGAATCTGACAGGAAAATTGAGAGAGAGAGAGAGAGAAGAGAGAGAGGAGATTGAGAGAGAGATAGAGAGAAGTGGGGGGGCTAAACTTATGAATTTAAATCTCTCTCTCTCTCTCTCTCTCTCTCTCTCTCTCTCTCTCTCTCTCTCTCTCTCTCAAACTTAAATATTTTAATCATATTCTCTCCCGTGTTTATGTTTGGTAGAGACAGACAGAGAGACAAGAGATGGAAATGAAGAGCTACATTTGTAGTATCGATTCATTTTTCAGGTATATTACGCTTTCAGGTGAGCAGTGACGTCATCTCCTCCTCCCCACGTGAATCCCAATTGTCACATTCGACGAATAAGGAATGAAGGAATGAATGATCAGTCAGGTGTTGATTTGGCAGTTCGGCCTGGTCGGGAAAATTGGGAATGTTTTTCTGGTCGTGTTGTTGTAAGAAAATATTAATATTATTATTATTATTATTATTATTGTTGTTATTATTATTATTATTGGTTTTGTTGTTGTAAGGAAATAGGGTAATATGGTGTCTATTATTATTATTATTATATTTTATATATTTATTTATTTATTTATTTATTTTTTATTTTTTATTTTTTATTTTTTGCTCTATCACAGTCCTCCAATTCGACTGGGTGGTATTTATAGTGTGGGGTTCCGGGTTGCATCCTGCCTCCTTAGGAGTCCATCACTTTTCTTACTATGTGTGCCGTTTCTAGGATCACACTCTTCTGTATCAGTCCTGGAGCTACTTCAGCGTCTAGTTTTTCTAGATTCCTTTTCAGGGATCTTGGGATCGTGCCTAGTGCTCCTATGATTATGGGTACGATTTCCACTGGCATATCCCATATCCTTCTTATTTCTATTTTCAGATCTTGATACTTATCCAATTTTTCTCTCTCTTTCTCTTCAACTCTGTTGTCCCATGGTATTGCGACATCAATGAGTGATACTTTCTTCTTGATTTTGTCAGTCAACGTCACGTCTGGTCTGTTTGCACGTATCACCCTATCCGTTCTGATACCATAGTCCCAGAGGATCTTTGCGTGATCGTTTTCTATCACTCCCTCAGGTTGGTGCTCGTACCACTTATTACTGCAAGGTAGCTGATGTTTCTTGCACAGGCTCCAGTGGAGGGCTTTTGCCACTGAATCATGCCTCTTTTTGTACTGGTTCTGTGCAAGTGCCGGACATTCGCTTGCTATGTGGTTTATGGTTTCATTTTTCGTATTGCACTTCCTACATATGGGAGAGATGTTATTTCCGTCTATCGTTCTTTGAACATATCTGGTTCTTAGGGCCTGATCTTGTGCCGCTGTTATTATTTCTTCATTTCCTTCTTTAGCTCTCCCTTCTGTAGCCATTGCCACGTGTCATCGCTGGCTAGTTCTTTAGTCTGTCTCATGTATTGACCGTGCATTGGTTTGTTGTGCCAGTCGTCTGTTCTGTTTGTCATTCTCCTGTCTCTGTATATTTGTGGGTCTTCGTCTACTTTTATTAGTCCTTCTTCCCATGCACTCTTTAGCCACTCGTCTTCACTGGTTTTCAGATATTGCCCCAGTGCTCTGTTCTCGATGTTGACGCAGTCCTCTATACTTAGTAGTCCTCTCCCTCCTTCCTTTCGTGTTATGTATAGTCTGTCCGTATTTGCTCTTGGGTGTAGTGCTTTGTGTATTGTCATATGTTTCCTGGTTTTCTGATCTATGCTGCGGAGTTCTGCCTTCGTCCATTCCACTATTCCTGCGCTGTATCTGATTACTGGCACTGCCCATGTGTTTATGGCTGTTATTATATTTCCGGCGTTGAGTTTTGACTTGAGTGTCGCCTTGAGTCTCTGCATATATTCTTTCCTGATCGTGTCCTTCATCTCTTGGTTTTTTATTTCCCCTCCTTCCATTATTCCCAGGTATTTGTATCCAGTCTCATCTATGTGTTTGATGTTGCTCCCATCTGGTAGCTTTATCCCTTCAGTTCTTGTTACTTTGCCCTTTTGTATGTTGACTAAGGCGCATTTTTCTATTCCAAACTCCATCCTGATGTCCCCAGATACAATCCTTACAGTCTGGATTAGGGTATCTATTTCCTTGATGCTCTTACCATACAGCTTGATGTTGTCCATGAACATCAGATGGTTAATTCTGTTGCCTCTTTTCTTGAGTTGGTACCCGGCATCCATCTTCTGTGGTACTTTTGTCATGGGAATCATGGCTGCTACGAAGAGTAGTGGGGACAGTGAGTCTCCCTGGAAGATCCCTCTCCTGATATTAACCTCTGCTAGCCTTATTCCAGAGCTTGTAAGTATTGTATTCCAGTTGTGCATTGTATTATTATTATTATTATTATTATTATTATTATTATTATTATTATTATTATTTGTTAAGCCAGCTTCTTTAGAATAGAATTTTTTACGTTAAAAGTAAGGAAGATTATTATTATTATTATTATTATTATTATTATTATTAATGTTATTATTATTATTACTTTGTGAGTGTCACAGAACAGAATTCTTATAGTATATATAATAATCAGACGACAAAAAATTCAAGTCAGGAAAAAATGACAGCTGCGTTTTCCCCTTTTCCCCTTTTGTTGCACCAGTTTTAATTATTAAATCCATCAGTCAAAAAGTTTAATGTCTTTTTGACATAATCCGTAGCCTGAATTATATTAATGATAATTGCAACGGTTACTGGCTTTTTTTTTTTTAACTCGAGAGATATATGTGTATATATATATATATATATATATATATATATATATATTATATATATGTATATATATATGTACACACATATATGTAATATATATTATTATATTATTATATATCTGTAATAGACGCCTTCAAAATAATAATATCTTTTTTGCTCATAAATCAAAATCTTAAACCATATACTTACATACATACACGCTTGTGTGTTTATAATTTTTTATATTATTTTTGAGCACAAAGTATCATTAATTCGGTAGATGTCCTGATTAATAATATATATATGATATATATATATATATATATATATATATATATATATATATATATATACACACAGATATACTATACATATATATATATATATATCTGTAATAGACGCCTTCCAAAATAATGATTTTTGCTCGTAAATTAAAATGACAAGCATAGAAATGAGAGGCAGAACAGTATAAATAAGTATATCTGTATACACCCTCTAAACTTGTACGCATTCTCAGTCCTAATACCGATAACAATGTACGTTAAAAATGGCAATAATGTTAAGAGAACCACAGTAGCCAACTAATGTAATGATTTTTCGCTGTGGGATCTGGTTAAAAATATGTGGACGCCGAAGCCGATTACGACCTTTGCTTTTGTGACGTCACAAGCATTGTCCACGTTGCTGTTGCTAGATGCTGCTCATTTGCGTGTATTGGCTGTTGTCTTTAATGGCCTAGAAATTGTGTTTGTATTCTTGTTATTCTTATTTGTTTTCCTTCGTGCTATTGTGACGGCTTTGTCTGTCCGTCCGCACTTTTTCTCTCCGCCCTCAAGTCCTAAAAAACTACTGAGGCTAGAGGGCTGCAAATTGGTATGTTGATCATCCACCCTCCATTCATCAAACGTAACAAATTGCAGCCCTCTAGCCTCAGTACTTTTTATTTTAAAGGTTAGATTTAGGCATGACCGTGCATATAGGACTGGCCATCACTGGGCCTTGGTTACAAAGTTTTATGGCCCACGGCTCACACAGCTTTATACCGAGACCAACGAAAGATATATCTATTTTCGGTGGTCTTTGATGATACAATGTACAGAAAACTCGATTGCGCCGAAGGAACTTTAGGTGTACTTGTTACTCTTTTGTTTTAACTTCCGATTTTAGGATTGCATGAACACGCATGATTTATATATTACGTTTTAGGATTGGCGCGTGTTCGGTATACAGAATAGAGATGACTCACATTGTTATGAGTGATCGTGCTTATGAATCATGTGTTCTACACTTGTTTAGAAGTTGTTTGTGCTTTAAATGAGCAAGAATCGTGACCCTTTCCAAGTATTTGAAACTGCTAATGATTTGGAAGTTTTTTTTTTTTCTTTATTTCTTTCTCTCTCTCCACAAGTAGAGCATGAATT
>NC_061110.1:11028480-11030980 GCF_015104395.2 Macrobrachium nipponense | reverse complement strand
ACATATCAGTCTTTTGCCAATAAATATAAAGTACTGATAATGAATAAGGAAACAAATAGAAAACAAAGAAACAAGAATAATGCGAAGAAGTTTTGTATTTGCTAAACTATCACGTTTCTTTGAGATATTGTACGGCAAAGGCAATATTACGGTTAAGTAGATTACGTCATAAGCAAAGTGTGGGTGCCCATAATGTCCCAGTACCATTCTGAGCAATAAACACTTGTAATTGTACTGGGGCTTTATGGACACCATGTATGTCAGATGCTAGTCATAGGGAGGTTTTGATTTTTATAGATCATATCTATGATAAGATTTTTATGGGAAACTCATATATATATATAGTTACATCCGCACATTTTGTTTTTGTGATGGAGGGATATTAGTTATAACTAAACGCTTATTCTTACTTTAAAATTTAGCTCATTTTATTTCGTCTTTTCTTAAAGGTAAATTATTCTCGGGGTCACTTTACACAGTTTTTTATGTGTTGATTTTGGAATTTACTTGTACCTAAACTTATATACTTGCCCTATGTTTAGATAAATTCAGTCTGGTTCATTTTGCACAGTTTGTGCGTTATTTTTTGAGTGTGTGCGTGTGTGTGTGAGTGTATTAGTGAGTTAGTGAATGAATCTTACACGCACATACAAACCTCGAATGGCCCCTGTGTTTGTGTGAGTGTATGAGTGAGTTAGTGAATGAATCACACACACACACACACACACCTCGAATGCCTGCAAACAGTGGCCCACATCATAACCTTGGCAACGTAATTCAGGCTGCCAAGGCAAGGCAAATGGGGGTTTGTGTGGGGGAGGGGGTGGCATTAGTGCCTCTGATACCATCATATTTCACGGCTCATCTCAATCCGTGACACGGATGTCTGCTGGCCTAATTCGACCTGAGCTGGTCAAAAGCTTTAAAAAAATTGAGAGAACTATTCCCAGTTGCCTTAAGTCTAATCAGACTTAATGCCCCTAAAATGTTTGGGGAGATGTCTGTTCGGTGTTGTGATGTTATTTTATATTCATTTTGCATGCGCGAATCATTGATGTCTTGCTCTGTGTTGGGGGCGGGGGGGAGGGGGCCCGTCTTCAGTAAATTTTGGTGGGGTGCGTTCCTTTGGTGTATAGTAGGGTTTGTCTTTGGTTTGGATCTGTAATACCTGTGTTTTTATCTCTCTCTCTCTCTCTCTTGGAAATCGTAGAGAATATATATCTATATATATATATATATATATATATATATATAATATATATATATATATATATATATATATATATATATATATATATATATATATTCCTACGATTTCCAAGAGAGAGAGAGAGAGATAAGGGATTGGTGCCTAGACATCAAATGCACGGTTGATGTAAAAAATAAATCTACTATAGTATCCACACTCCTGGGGGGACAAAGGTATACGTATATTATATATATATATATATATATATATATATATATATATATATATATACTATATATATATATATATATATACGTATACCTTTGTCCCCAGGAGTGTGGTTACTATAGTAGATTTACATCAACCGTGCATTTGATGTCTAGGCCAGTCCCTTACGACGTTCCTGATTGGCTATTGATAAGCCAATCACAGGGCTGGAAATTCTCAGTCTCTCTCGAGAATTCACATAGGCAGGATGTATGTTCCGTCTCTCCCGAGGTATACATCTTTCAAAAATATCCTTCAGGAGAGGTGGATCATACATCCTGCCTATGTGAACTCTCTCGAGAGACTGAGAGTTTCCAGCTCTGTGATTGACTTATCAACAGCCAATCAGGAGCGTCGTAAGGGACTGGCCTTGGCATCAGATATACGGATGATGTGAATCTACTATAGCCCATACCCCCTTTAAATTAGTAGAAGTTTGTCCCTATATTACTGTATTTAGACTCTCTCTCTCTCTCTCTCTCTCTCTCTTTTCCCTTAGTGTCATTGCTAACTTAGTCTTGCCTGTCACACACGCTGTCTCTCGCTTGGCGTCGCCAGAAAAAAAATGAAATAAAAAAAAAACTCCCGTGTGTTTCGGATACAATCTGAGCCTGTCTTACTTGGCACCGGGGGGGAGAGGGGGAGTGGCAACGAAAATACGCACCTGAGAATTCTTTTTGTTTTGTTTTTGTTTTTCTTTCTTTTTTCTTTTATTTTGCCCTTTTTGTTTGCCGGGTAAGCGAGATGGATTAGTTTCTTGGATGTGGCTGTGTTTGTTTGTATGTATTTTTTTGTTTGTTTGTTTGTTTGTTGCCGGGAAGTTGTAGAAAGCAGTTAAAAATTAGTTATTATTATTATTATTATTATTATTATTATTATTATTATTATTATTATCAGAGGTTATCCAAATAGGATATAGTAACCGTTGAAAAAACAAATAAATATATTATTATTATTATGGGGTTATCAAAAGAGAATATTGTAACCATTGAAAAAACAGCTAATGTGTTATTATTATTATTATTATTATTATTATTATTATTA
>NC_061110.1:11005980-11018480 GCF_015104395.2 Macrobrachium nipponense | reverse complement strand
TTATGGCATTTGGGTAGCTAGGGGGCGGGGGGTTGGGAGGGTTTTATAACTATCACTAATCCTTTTGATGGCATCCCGTCATGGGAATTTTATTGTCTCAATTTTATATTTTTCTTTTTGGCGTTTCAAAGGTGGTCCTTAGAAAAATGATTTGTCTTTTCATTGGCTTGTTTTGGGGGTATTCAAAGGAAGACTTTTGTTACTCTTAGGGGGTTGATATTCAGTGTCCATATTATTGAAGTCTGAGGGAGCACCTCCTTATGATAATGATTGATGAACGGAAATATAGAAATTGAAAAGATAAATGAAAATGAATCTACATAAGTGAGCTAATATTGTAATATATTGTATCTCACCCAACATCTGGATTACTACATCCATCTTTTGTGCGGTTCACCACACACACACACACACACACACACAGTGGTTTGGAATCCCCTCCAAGCTCATGTCCGGGACTCCCCCCCCCCCCCCCCCCAGCCACCCCCCCCCCCCCCCTCCATATTTTTCTTATTGAAAATGAAATTTTGATATAATCATTTCATTATTGTGAAAGCTTTATCGCACATTGGAAAAAAATACCCACGTAGAACTTTAATGTTATAATCCCCGACCATTACAGAATATTAACTGTTATGAGTTGTGTTTACATAATAAAAAAAACATTTAAAATACGTAAGCGTTTTGATAATGTTAATTTAATTGGTCGGAATATTCTTGTGTGTAAAACTCACAAATGTTGTGGAAACTATATCGGTAAAATTTTTCCGTAATGGAAATGCTCTTGAATAGTAACCATGGGGCCACTAAACAGGTTCTGGTGGCTATTGGGGCTTGTAAGAGAGAGAGAGAGAGAGAGAGAGAGAGAGAGAGAGAGAGAGAGAGAGGCAGGCAGGCAGGCAGCCCGGTTGATTAGCGCAAACGAAAAGGAAAATACTTCAGGCGGGATTATTATATAAACACAATTAAGGCTCATCATTGCTATAATCTTCCTGACAGTATGTAATTATCTAAGGGTGGGGGGGGGGGGGGGGCGGCTCCATTATGCTTTTAATTCTTAAGAAACATTCTCAAGGCGTTCGCGGGTGCTTTTGTGTTCCCCTTCTGTCTTTGTGAACGTTGAGTGTGTGTGTGTATGTATATGTATGTAGATATATATATATATATATATATATATAGATATATATATATACATACATATATATATATAATTGAATCACGAAGATTTGGAACGTGATGAATACATAAATAAAGGCAAATTCTAAGAAAGTATATTGAAACAGTGAGTAACCGCTGCAAGGCCTTTCGACTTCTCGTCCTTTCTACATAGTAAAGGACGAGAGTCGAAAGGCCTCACAGCTGTTACTGCATTGTTTCGCTTTCCTTCGCGGATTTTGCCTTCATATATTTACATAGTATATATATATGTGTGTGTAAAGGTATTCAACATTAATGTGTTTCCCTAGTAAGATGGGTAGCCCCAGGAGAGAGAGAGAGAGAGAGAGAGAGAGAGAGAGAGAGAATCTTTCAGTAGGAGTTTGCCCACCCTCTTACCTACTTATCCTCCAGAGTTTTATAAAAAAAGGGAAAAGACGACCCGATAAGAATCGGCTTGTAAACATTGAAACAGCTCTCCTGAATGTCATTGAACAATGAGAGCCAGACAGATCCTTCCTCCATCAAGGATCCTTACCAATATTTGATGGAGCGTTCCCCAGTCCAGGGTTGATTTACTCAGCTCGATAAAAATCAATTGATAAGCATTGTGCTGAGACTGATAAACTCAAACGCAAGAGATCCCATAATCACTTGAAAGAATGTGGTCGAATTTAGAGTGCTCATATGAGTAAGGTAAGTTGGAATGTGTTTTTAATTCCCATATTTGTTCTTCATAATTTAAGCTAACAGAATTGATAACTTGCCAATCAAGCTTCCGCATAAAGAAAAGTCCATGTGTAAGAAAGATGAAAGTGAATTCAGAGTAAATAAAAGGAGAAAAAACATCAATCAAGTTTTCTCACGAGGAAGAAATATTCAGAAAGAGAACTTCGAAGTCCTGCGTAAATAGAAAAAAAATAAAAACACGTACAACACGCGTCTTCCCGCTGATTGTTTACGGCCGCTGTTCCTTTCGTAAACGCCAGCAACAATGAAAAATGTTTACTGTGCGTAAAACTCTTTAATATATCTCCTTCTCCTCCTCCTCCTCCTCCTATTTTATCGTGGTTTTTGTCCAGTTGTGTCATTGTTCACAAACAAAGACTCCCGAACCACGCGCGTACGTATACGTCTTATGCATTGTTTATTGACCAAAGGCGGAAATATAACCTTTTTTCTCTCTCGTTCTTTCACTCTCTCTCTCCTGGATGACACAATCTTTGTCGACATGACCTTTCCTTCTCTCTCTCTCTCTCTTACTCGCCTCCTCCTCCTCCTCCTCCTCCTCCTCCTCCTCCTCCTCCCCTTGCTTTAGTGCGTGTCGACTCCCGTCGGCCGAGATCAATATTATCGCCTGGGTCATTAACATGCAACCCTTAATATTGACCAGGTGAAAGAAGAGAGAGAGAGAGAGAGAGAGCCATCAGAGTTTGTTTATCAAGGCTCGTTGAAAGCCTGTTTTTTTTTCTTTTTCCAAGTTTTCACCGTGACGGAGAGATATATAGATACTCTGATGAAGACCTTGGCGAGGCGTACGGCTCCCTCGATTGCAGGTCATCCACCTCTCTCTCTCTCTCTCTCTCTCTCTCTCTCTCTCTCTCTCTCTCTCACAAGAGCTGGCTAACTATCAGGTATGTAGTGTGCTACATCGTGGACAGAGGCGTCCTGGATTTCTGATCAAGAGCACGTACTGTTTATTCTTGTGAAGAGTTGGGCTTGTTGGTGAAGAGAGCTTAGAGGAGAGAGAGAGAGAGAGAGAGAGAGAGAGAGAGAGCTTCGATCACGAGGTCAGGTTATTATTCATTTTTTTCACGACATGCCGCCCAGTCATTGATAGTTATTTATTTACCAGTTTCTTGACCTTCGATCAAATTCGGCAGTCGGTGGATTCCCTTTGCGGGGTCCTTTGAAGTTAGACCTCTCTTACTCATAGGGGAAGGGGAGGGCATTTTTGGGATAGGGGGGGGCCTACTACCACGGAAGAAGTCTCTCTCTCTCTCTCTCTCTCTCTCTCTCTCTCTCTCTCTCTCTCTCTCTCTCTCTCATAAATGGCTCGTGTTAACTATCGTTTTTTGGCTATCAACCAGTTTTGCCTCTTTCGTTGGTCGAGTCTTCTAAATACTCTTTCTCTCTTTTTCCTTTTTCTTGTTTTCTTTTGCCCTGAACTGGAAAGGGTTGTTAGGATTGCTCTGTTCCAGTGACATCTACGCTTTCCAGAAAGTAGAACTAAGTTACTCCGTATTCTGGGAAACTTATTTTTAAGGTTCGTCTCTCCAGGGGACCCATTTCAAGACTTCTGGTATATTCGCCGACTGCTCCTCGAGATGGTCGCAACCATTGTGTCTAAAGACCTTGGTCGCAACGACTTCTTATAAACAAAGCGTCCCGATGGTCGCTGGACACCGCTAACTTCTGAATTACATTGCTTTCGCTGGCCGAGGAGGACGTTCCCTACCATCGATTCTGGATAATAATAATAAAAGTTTGTGTATTCCAGGCTGAAGGAAGGCCATTCCAGGCTGAAGGAAGGCCATTTCCAGCATCGATTCAGAGTTAACAAGAAGAAGAAGAAGAAGTCGCGACGTAACTTCTCCACTGGGAAGGATGAATGCGGGAGCGACCGTAGGATAAGAGAAGTTGAGGTCCAGTCGGGATTCCATGGAAATACTTTGTTCTTACGATCATTGACTGGAATATTTTGCTTCCACCTGTGGAATAACTGGTTGATCCTCCATGAATACCCATTGATATACTCCGGAATATCTCCCATATAGATTTTGGAATACCTCATTGGTACCTCCATGAATGCCTCATTGATAGTCTCTGGAATATCTCATATGCTTGCTGGAATACCTCGTTGGTACCGCCATAAATGCGTCACTGATTCTCTCTGGAATATCTCATATACTTGCTGGAATACCTGGTTTATACCTCCACGAACCTCACAGATTTTCTCTGGAATGCCTCACATATACCGGCTGGAATACCTCGTTGGTACCTCCACAAATACCTCACTGATATTCTCTGGAATATCCTCTGGAAAGTCTCTCATATACCTGCTGGAATACCTCGTTGGTACCTCCACAAATACCTCACTGATATTCTCTGGAATATCCTCTGGAAAAGTCCTCCTCATATACCTGCTGGAATATCTCGTTGGTACTCCACAAAACCTTCCCAACTGATATTCTCTGGAATATCCTCTGGAAAGTCTCTCATATACCTGCTGGAATATCTCGTTGGTACCTCCACAAATACCTCACTGATATTCTCTGGAATATCCTCTGGAAAGTCTCTCATATAACTGCTGGAATATCTCGTTGGTACCTCCATGAACCTCCCTGGTATTCTCTGGAATATCTCACATATGTCATATGGAAGGCCTCTTTTTTACCTGTCGGGATATCTCAGTTATTCTTGTCCATACTTAAAGGAATAAATATATACCTTGCTTATGCCCAAGTGCATACTTTGTTCAAACTTCAGTTATTGGTCACTGGGATGCCTATTTTTTCTTTCACCTGTGAAACAATTTCTACAATTTTTTTTCCTGGAATATCTTTTTATCCTTACTGGAATGACTCTGCCGTACCTCCAGGAATACGAAATCAATACCTATTTGAATAGCTCATCGATGCTTGCTGGAAATATACATCGATTATGCAACTGGAACATCTCCGAAAAATTCTGAGATCTGTCTTTTGTGTCTTTTTGTCGTGTGAGCTGTACAAGTCGATGTATATCGACCTGGGCACCGGTCAAATTTTATGCAACAGTAAGCGTTTCGGACAAAGGGTGTTATGCTGTAGCCAGAAAGAAAGCCCTGGAAAGAATTCTCACACAAGTGGAGAGAGAGAGAGAGAGAGAGAAGAGAGAGAGAGAGAGAGAGAGCGAGAGAGAGAGAGATGAGAAGGGAATTCTAAAAGGGAAGAGGCAGGAAGCCGCTTAGTTACTCTTTTTCTCTCTCAGTTTTGTTGCTATGAGTCTTTGTTTCCGCTTTTTGCATATATATCGATGCTCTCTCTCTCTCTCTCTCTCTCTCTCTCTCTCTCTCTCTCTCTCTCTCTCTCTCTCTCTGCCTTAGGTTTGCCAGACCCATTGGCTTTTGCTCTGAAGACGTGTGACAATATTTACCTAGTCGAGGTACGTTGTATTCTCAGGGTAATGTTGGTTGATTTGTTTCTGTAATCTTTCGTCGCAGATTCTGTGGTCATCGTACCGCTGGAATATACGAGAGAGAGAGAGAGAGAGAGAGGGGGGGGGGGATTTGGGGGGGGGGCTTTGGGGGGCAGGGGGGGGGGACTTTCCACCTTTCCGGAAGCAGGTTAATTAAAATCAGTATAAATAAAATTTTTATTTTTATTTTTAGCGCCCCATTTCGTGTCTATGTAAAATCCCCAAGGCTAATCCCATCCTTCACGCCTTTCAAGGGAATATATTCCTCCTCCTTCCTCCTCCTCCTCCTCCTCCTCCTCCTCCTCCTCCTCCTCCTCCTCATTCCCTAACCTCCTCCTCTGGGTAGGGGAGGGGATTAGGGTGTGAGAGATGTACGATTGGACGAATCTCTGTAGGAATAAAGCCCGTGATTGGACATGTCTTCGAATGCATAATACATCAATGGACACCTCCCCCCACCTTCGTGCGAGTGTCACCGTTTTCGAAGTGCCATCAGAAGTAATCCCCCCCGATGACTTGCGTCTCTCTCCCTGAATGCGAAAGGATTATGGAGAAAGGAACTGTGATATATATATAATATATATATCTGTATAATTAATAATATATATAGATATATAATATCTTTTGTTTTATAATAATCGATGCCCTTGGAATTCTTGTTCCTACTCTATTCGTCTATGTGTATGTTTGACTCTCTCTCTCTCTCTCCTCTCTCTCTCTCTCTCTCTCTCTCTCTCTCCTCTCCTCTCTCCCCAAAGCTCACCTGTGGAAGTTAGGTCTATTGCGTTTGCTGAGATCCTTACACTGTTGATTGGTGTACGTTTATCAGTCCGTCGGTTGTGGCGTTGCCAGAACAGTAGTCTTCGACAGTGTTTGGATGAAGTTCGGAGAAGGTTGAGGAAGGTCAGTCAGGTTGGCGAATAACTTTATATATATAATATATATATATATATATATAATATAATATATATATAATATATAATATAATAATATAATAATACACATATAATATATATATTAATATATATATATATAATATAAATATAAATTACATATATATATAAATATATATATATATATATATATATATATATATATATATTACTACAAATAACATGCATCATCTGAGGTAATTGATCAGAAATATTATATAAAAAAAAACACTATAATTCTTCGTTCTCGTCATCTCAGCTTAATTCCTCGTGCGGGGGACGCTGTTTTTAATCCGTCGTATAGGTTTAATTTTGAATCTATTGAAATTTAAATTTGAACGCTTATGATTAAGTAGTTTGCCATACTTGGTACATCTGCTGCGCGCGTCTCAATCCCGTAGGCGATAGCAATGTGATATTGCTTATATTATACTTATATATATATATATATATATATAATATATATATATATATGTAGAGAGAGAGAGAGAGAGAGAGAGAAGAGAGAGAGAGAGAGAGAGCTTTAGCAGTAGATGGGCAGGAAATTAATCATGTTATTGGGAGGAAAATAGATATCTGTCGTAATTGTATTCTTATATTCCTCTCTCTCTCTCTCTCTCTCTCTCTCTCTCTCTCTGGCTCTCTCTCTCGTCTCTCCGGGACTTCCGGCTCTGTCACATATCTTCTTTCCTCAGTGTAAGTTCTTCGGCCTTAGCTTATATATATATAAAAAAAAAAAAAAAGAAAAAAAAAAAAAATTAGGAATCATTGATTTATTCCAACGGTGGACTGGCGTCGCAGAGTCACGTCAAAGGGGGTTTGTATCCCTCTCACGCAGATGAATATTTAGGGGTCACGGAGGACCGTAAATGTGGTCATAAAATATGTGGATTTTTTTTTTTTTTTTTTTGGGGGGGGGGGTTTTTTTTTTTTTTTTTTTTTTTTTTTTTTTTTTTTTTTTTTGGTGGGGGTTGGGGGGGGGGGCGCTAAGTTTTGTCCCGTGTGGGAATGGCGGAGAAGGAGGTCGGTGGTTGCGCGTCATTGTATTATTTGGGGAATCGAGCCTCGTTGTAGCCCATCGCCGGTTTCGTCAGGTTTCTAGGAATGTAGTTTCATGGTAGAATTCCTCAAGATGCTTTGAAATGTATTAATTTTTAGAGTGACATCACCCCCCTTCTTTCTTTTTTCTTTTTGAAAATCTATGTATTGAGTTTTTTTTATTTACTATTTTTTTTTTCACTTTTATAATGTACTAGATTTCTATTTTTCTAATCTAGATTAAGTATGATGTACACGCACTGTGAAACACGCACTTGGTGATGAGTAAAGTATATTTTGTTTTGTAAATTATGAAGTAAAAAGAAAATAAGATCATAAACGATGTTATGTATTGATAGTTTTTTTTATTTACTCAATTTCTTTTTTTCACTTATTCAAATAAATGTAATAGATTTCTATTTTCTCTAAAACTAGATTAAGTATGTGCTTACACGCACTTTTGGTTGATGAGCTGAAGTTACATTTTTGTTTTATTTTGTTTAAATTGTGAAGCTAAAAAGAAAATAAAGATAATCAAACAATGGTTCAAAATGATTATTGATGATCGCCTCGATTTTTGCCTTATGTAGTTGTCCCCAGTTTGATGATGTAATACGTATGTATGTATGTCCGTCCGTCTGACTGCCTGTTTCTCTTGCAATCGCCTGTCAGATCTCTCTCTCTCTCTCTCTCTCTCTCTCTCTCTCTCAGACAAGAAATAATGGATGGAAACTAGAACTGAAGAGATACAACACATCCCATTGTGGGGACTTCTTTACTTACAAGATATGTGACACGTGGAATAAACTGCCACCAGAATTTGTAAACAGCAGCAGTGTGGAAGAAGAGTTGAAAAGAAAGCTAGACAAAATCATTAGGACACTGTGAATGCACAGTAAAACCTGCTCCTAGAGATAAGTGAGCACACGATGTCTCCTCGAATGGACTAACAAGTGTTTGAAACATTCTAATCCTTGTAACTCTCTCTCATACTCTCCTTCTTCTTCTTCCTCTTCTTCTTCGCGAACTATTCCATAGCACGAGAAATTCCCGGTACCCAAGAATGACACATTTCTTTGCCTCTCGTATCAATTTTTCTTTTATCGGGAACTTTCGTCTTTCTTTCTCGGTATTAATTATTATCGGAATAAGTTTCGTGCATCGCCGATGGTCCATTCCACGCACGGCGTCTCCTTGCTGAGAGCAACCAGATTCGCAGAACAGAGAGCCACCAATAAGCAGTCAGTGTTTTACCTCGCTGTCGAACTTCTCCAAAGCTCCAGAGGTCCTTTATTCCTCACTCCGTGGGGGGAGGGGGGGAGAGACTGTGGGACAGCCTCCCTGAGGAAGAAGTCGTGCAACTGGAACTTCTTCAGAAGGTCAAGTGAAAATGTAATGCATTATTACCCAAATAATGCTGTTCGCCTTGAATTTCGATATAGTTTTATCTATTTATTAATTTTTTTTTCTTTTTTAATAAGTGAGATCACTTCTTTCTTCATTTCCCTTTACCTCGTCTTACTTCTTCCTAATGAGCGCCATGTTCTTTCCAGGCCTGAATTTCAGTTCATTGGTCCCTGTGGTGGGATTGTTCCTTATGAATAGGGTTCTTCTTCTTCTTCTGAATAATAATAATAATAATAATAATAATAGTAATAATAATGATAGAGTAGTAGTATAGTAGTAGTAGTAGTAATAATAATAATAATAATAATAATAATAATGTTCTAAGGAGTCCACAGTAATAAAAAATATTGAGAGTTCTTCTATAGTTTAAAAAGTGTTTTTAAATTATACAAGAACTCTCAAATTTTTTTTATTATTATTGGTGGACCTCTTAGAACATTATGTATACTCTCGCGATAAAGAGTTTTTCCCAAGCAAACAAATAATAATAATAATAATAATAGTTTGGAAGTCAGTTCGCCCTATCATTCCCCTATTGGCTCCCTCAGGCCTCATTGTCAACCATTGTCCTTTCTGGATGTGGACTTACTTGCCTCTTATTCGTTTTATGAGACTCAAGCCGTCAAAGTAAGCACTGGGGCACTTACGGCCACTCACCGTTTTTAAGACAGTGAGAAGAGGGAGTTGGAGTGGCTGGATAGCAAGGTTGAGATATCCAGATAATTAAGGCTAATAAGTGGGGTCATTTAAAGGGGCTAACGCAATGAAAAGTAATATAGTTCGATAGGTTTGGACAGCTTTAAAAAAAAAAAAAAGTGGCGGAAGGTTAGAGGTAAGGAACAGGCTAATTGTGGTGGGGCATTTTTTATTGTGGGGGGGGAGGGGAGAGGGTGGAGGAAGGGATGCTGCGGATAACCCTTGTGATTAATGCCTACAGTACACCACTTTAGGTGCACTGACGACACTATAACCTCCTCTCCTCACGTGGATCCTATTGTATTGCGTCATCTCAATAATGAGGATCGACAGTGATTTAAATCTCTCTCTCTCTCTCTCTCTCTCTCTCTCTCTCTCTCTCTCTCTCTCTCTTTTATTATTTTTTTTTCTGGCCTCATTGTGACTCACTGTCTTTGCAGCCAAAGGCCCTCCCTCAAGCCACAGTGGCACGCCATCGGCCAGGAGCACCCCGGAATCGATCGCAAAGGGGGCGGGGGTGGGCGAATGACTTTCATGCTTGTTTTACCTAAGCAGTGGATGCTTTAGGTGGTTGGTTAGTCGATTGTTTTGGGTTGTAGGTGTTGTGGAGGGAGGGGGGTTGAAATTGCATATATATATATATATATATATATATATATATATATATATATATATATATATATGTGTGTGTGTGTGTGTGTGTGTGTATGTATGTAATGTATGTATTATATAATATATATATATATATATATATATACGTGCTCTTTTATCCATGTAGTTATTTATTTACTTCCGAAAGACCACTTTGGAACAAGATCCCGGAGAGAGATTGAGCACAGCCTCACAGCCCTCACCTCTCGCAAGACTTCCCATCTTTTTCATTCCTTTCTCTCTATGTTTGTTTATTTTTATATATATATATATATATATATTTTTTTTTTACTTTTTATTCAATCGTAGATGAAAGCTAATTTCATATACGTGGTTCTTGTTTTATGGGCGGGGGTGGGGCGGGATGGGGATGCAAGCTTGGGAAGTTCGGTAGGCAGGGTAGGGTGGGTTTTTTGGGGAGGAGGTGCTGAAAAGAATGTATTTTTTTATTGTAATTTCTGTTGTGTATGATTAACCTTCTGCCGTCGCCCCCCCCCCCCCACACACACACACACACACACTTCTCCTTGCCTTGATTGGCACCTCTCTCTCTCTCTCTCTCTCTAGTCCACGTAAAATGTATTTTTCGTGAGCGTGAAGTTTAATAAACGTAAGTAAAATTTACGTTTATTTTAGTCATTCGACTGAAGTGTCCTTTTATTATCCTTTTATCAATTTAATGATTATCTTACATTTTTAAAATACAATTTTGTGTTTGGGGGTGGGGGGGAGTGCGTTGGGCTGGTCATCCAGGAAGTAGAGAGAGAATCGGGTAATTGCTCTCTCCTATTTGCCAAACTTTGACTTTTTCTCTTCTTCCGTGTTCCATTATTTATTTCTATACAGTTTGACTGTTGATATTTAAGAGGTGTATTTAACTGCGAATGAGCAACATCGTTACCGCATATATATATATATATATATATATATATATATATATATATATATATATATATATATATATTTAATGTGTGTGTGTGTGTGGTGTGTGTTACGCATAATGTGGATAATTGCCTAATGTGTACATTAAACAAGTAGTTTGCATAAAGTTTACAATTTGTTGACATTAGGCCAAACATGCCTGTTGTTCAAATTATGCAGCTCAATTTTGCCCGATGTGAATACGACTGCCAAATCTAAACATATATTATGGTTTAGTGTAGAAATGGAAATTAATCCAACAGACAACCCACGGGAGGTTACAAGAGAATCAACATGGTTAATGTAGAGACAGTTCAAAGAATCCAATTTATTTGTAAATAAACACAAACATAATTAATGCAATATCAGTAAAAGAGAAATAAGTCAATAGATCTCAGGGTTCTGTTGAGTCCAATCAGAAATTTTCGCATGATCTGCCCCGGGTGACAGCGCGAGTTGCATTTAAATTTTTTTCTTAGGCAGCTGCATCGTCCTGATGTACATTGAGTAGTTAATTGACACTTTATATATCCTTGCCCACTAGTGGATCTTGCCTGTTGCTGTTTCTAATCGATAGGCAGATATCAGGAACCTCTTCACTTTATCAGGGCTGTTTGATTGCACTTAGATCAGCTGCTGTAAATTCTGGTCCAAGAATTCCCTTCGACAACCTGCAGTGTATAGTCCATCTTGTTCCTAGAGGAGGACCACTAACAGATTTTCAGGATCTGTTGGACCACGATCGACATCCGAGACCCTCAGGGTAGCCACTGACCAATGGATAATGGCTTAAGCAGGTTACCACGTCTTGTCATCCGTGTTGCTGTCTTAGATTGTCCTAGATTAGCTGAAACACGGATCTTTTGAAAATTTATAAGATCTGTCTGGCATCTTGAATGGAAATCATGACTGCGTACCGTTTTACTACCAAACCCTTTTGAATTTTTCTCTCGTTCTTTTGATGGCAGTGCTCACAGAATGAAATGTAGAGGTAGCATACTTCTTGTGTGATGTTTGACCATTTCTTTTTCACTTCTGCAATTGTTTTTTTTACCACCTCCATGGCCAATAGCTTCATGGGCCCTTTTAACAATACCAAAAAGTTCTTCTAGAAATGCAACAAACTTGAATTCATGTTCATTTGGATCTTTCTCCTGCGAATGAGTCAGTTACAGTGGTTCGTCATTCAATTCGCATTAGGCAAAATACCCTCGCCTAATCTGAAATTCATGCATAAAGTGGATATTAAGCAAGTAATTTGCCTATTGTTAGCAGTGTGCAAACAAATTGCCTAATATGGAGATTAGGAAATTTTTCTGCCTAATGTTCACATTAGGCAATTATCCCCATTATGCGTAACGTATATATATATTAAAGGTGCGTCCACGGTACAGTCATAAACATACGTCAGCAACATATAGCATACATTTCACATTCAGGTTGAATACATGTTGAGTACTCACGTTATCCTAACTAATTACTTCATGCGATTACCAGCACTGGCCAACATGTTTTGACATG
>NC_061110.1:10969472-11005480 GCF_015104395.2 Macrobrachium nipponense | reverse complement strand
TGAAATACTGTGTTAACTTGGTAACAAAATACTTTCGTAGTTTATTTCTACAGTTCTCAAGTGTGAAACTTGAGAAATTGTAGAAATAAAATACGAAGGTACTTGTTTCCTTGTCACCCAGTTTTTTTCACTCGCCTTTCTACCCTGGACTGAAGATATTCCCAAGCACGTGTGTATTCTTTAGTGCTACATTCATAGGATATATATATATATATATATATATATATATATATATATATATATATATATATATATTTGTGTGTGTGTGTAGCAACATACGCATGAAAAGTACACTACATAGACACATGCCAATGCGAGGCGGGGAGACGGCACTGCTGGTACCTTCAATATGCCCGCGTAAAACATCATATTTGGGACTCCCTGAAAAGAGCGAAGCCCTTTCAGAAGGGAAGAAGAGAAAGAGAGAATCCCTGAGGCACCTTTTATTGTCTCGGAGTGAAAAAGATGAGAGAAAAAAGATGGAGCGATGCTGCTATTCCTTAATTGGAGTCATCACTGAATGACGCCGTTTTGTTTTTTTTTTATGCTCTCGCTCTCTCTCTCTCTCTCTCTCTCTCTCTCTCTCTCTCATCTCTCTCTCTCTCAAGTCTCATTTGGCTATATTGCTACGCGATGATGAGTCGTTCTCATGAAGATGTCGCTTATAACACACGCAGAGATGATTTTTTTTTTTTTTTTTTCTGGGGATCATTGTCTTTTAGGTGCGAGCTCCCGCGCTGGGCGCTTATTTAGGAAATTGCAGGGGGTGAAGGGGGTGGGGGTGGGGGGGGGGGGGGGGGGGGGGGGGGGGGGGGGGGGGGCGGGGGGGTCAGACTCCGCAGGACTCTGCTTTGAAATGAAGCGACGTTTGAAGGGGATTTTTTTCTGTTTTTCCGTGTTTACGTTTTGTTTTGCAAATCATTGTTTGCGACACAGTTGTGTTGTGAGCAGTATATACTTATTTTGAATTAAAAATGGAATGGGATTTTACTGGGTAGTCTCAGTTCCTCGTTGGACGAGTGGTGGCTAACATGCTCGCCTATCGATTTGGTTGTCTTAAGCTCGATTACCCGCTCTGCCAATGTGGAATCAGAGGAATTCATTTCTGGTGATTAGAAATTCATTTCTCGATATAATGTGTTTCGGATCCCACATTAAGCTGTAGGTCCCCCGTTGATAGGTAACCACCTGGTTCCTAGCCACGTAAAGATATCTAATCCTTCGGGCCAGCAGCCCTAGGAGAGCTGTTGATTAATCAGCTCAGTGTTCTGGTTGAACTAAGATATACTTAATCTCCGTAGTTTGAAAGAATTCGCTTCTAAAAGTATTCTGTCCATCTGTATTGATGGTGATCATGAGTATATAACAATTTTATTGCTTAGAATAGTCTATCAATAATTATAAATGGTATATTATTTAATGCGGTTTATTTGGTTGTAAGTCTTCGTTGTCTAAAGTATTCATCACCTTTATCATTTTGAATCATTATCACTCAATACAGATGTGCAGAATACTTTTAACAACGAATTCTTTCGAATTACGGACAGACTGTTCAGTAAATCGTATTTCCTTCTCATTTAAAATATTCTACTAAGTCTTTTTAAGTAGTTATAAACAATATTTTGTGTAGTGTGGTTAGCAATGTTGAGTAAATTACCGAACATGTTGCATAGTATTTAGTATTGAAATTATGATGTCAGCAGTTTATAAGAGTACTTATTGAAGAATTGTCTTTTATCATTAATTACAAAATTGCACTGTAAGTAGAATCCTCGATGAAATTGTTTTTATGAGAAATAAGTATCTTACATAACAAACATCTCGTGATTTTATATAATATGTGTGATAAATTTTTTGTCCATTAAACAAATTGGTCATTATCAGTGAAAGCGTGCAAACTTTGAGGATTGTGCCACTGTTACTTGGTCTTTTTAGCCTTAACGAAGTTCTTTTCATTCTCTAAGATCCGTTCTCAAGACTGTGGATTGTTAAAAAAAAAAAGTAAATAAAAAGAAGAAGTCTGTGGATGAAAACAAAACAGAGTTAATGAGGGTTATTTACAGGTGTTTTTACAGACAAGTACGAATACCCAGTAGTTCATTACAATGCTCGGAATGCGTAAGGACACGTAATTAACCAGTGTTCGGCGTTAAGCCTAAAACCCTTTGCGCATTCCTCGTCATATAAACAAACAAACAAACAAACGCAAGTGATTTAGTAATGACTTCTTTACGCCAAGACATCTATCTACGAATAATCTACAACGTTTGATAACGTTCCAAACTCACAAACCTCCCTAAAGGGGAATAGTGCCGACAATGTACCTCATGCGGTGCACTGTAGGCATTACTTATTTACGTTCTTTGCAGCGTCCCTTCTGGCCCTAATTATAGTAGATTCACATCAACCGTGCATCAGATGTCTAGGCCAGTCCCTTACGACGCTCCTGATTGGCTGTTGATAAGCCAATGACAGGGCTGGAAACCCTCAGTCTCTCTCAAGAGAGTTCACATAGGCAGGATGCATGTTCCACCTCTCCTGAGGGATACGTCTTTCAAAAGTAAGTATCCCTCAGGAGAGGTGGAACATACATCCTGTCTATGTGAACTCTCTCGAGAGACTGAGAGTTTGCAGGCCTGTGCTTGGCTTATCAACAGCCAATCAGGAGCGTCGTAAGGGACTGGCCTAGACATCAGATGCACAGGTGATGTGAATCTACTATAGCTGCAACCCCTTTCGTTACCTTTGCTGTACCTCCGTTCATCTTCTCTTTCTTCCATCATACTTTCCTTACACCTCTCCTAGATTCATAGTGCGACTGCTTTGAGGTGTTCCTCCTCCTGTTACAACTTTCAAAACGTTCTACTGTCAATTTCCGTTTCATCGCCGAATGACCTCTTAGAGGTAGGTCCCAGGGCTTGGCATTTGGCTTAAGTTCTATTCTCGGGCATTTCCATTGAGGGGTTCGGAAGTCGCGTATAAAGCCGTTGGTCCGGTTGCTGAATAACCACTGGTTTCATGCAACGTAAAAACACCATACACACAAACACACACACACACACACACACACACCAGAAACCGTCCCTCCTGCAAGCCCCATTGCAGCCTATTGCGATGCCAATAGGATCTGTAAATGTTGACAAGAGCTTCGGAATAATTGCACTGACAAGTCAGGGAATGATGTCAGTTACGTAAGCACAGCTAGACGGGTATTTTTCTCACAACAAAACGAAGAGCGTGTGTTCACAAACCACGTAAGCGCGCTCAATTCTACTTCTACACGCGATCGCTGTAGTTACCGACGATGCAAGTGTTATGAACCAGTTTCAACATCACTTCTTCCGAGTTCCCTGCAGACGACGCCTTCCAAGAACTACAGCTGCTGTCGTGGCGGCTATATAAAGATCCTCTGGGTGTAAGTAACTCGTCAAAGGTCATCATCACTTTTCGTTCCAAAATGCCTCGAAGATTTTTCAGTTTCGATAATTGCCCACCTGTGCCAATCACTTGATTCGGACCCCCTACCTTCGACATTTGCCTCTCCCAGAGGGTCTGGGAGAAGGTTAAGATAAAAACTAAAAGTGGAAAAAAAACTTGCAATTGATCTGTATTTCTTTTCATAACTTCCTTAGTGAACTTTGCAGATTGTCTTTTTTTATATGTAGAATGTCTTTTTTGTTTATTTATTTAATTTATTTCTGGATTACTTTCAATTAGCCAAAATTATATAAAGTATTGGAAACGCCATTTCTATGGTTTTTTTGTCTTTTTTTTTTCTCTTGTGTACTACTTTCAATGACCCAAAATTATATGAAGTTCTTGAAACGGCATTTCTATGAAGTGCTTTTTATTATTATTATTATTATTATTATTATTATTATTATTATTATTATTATTATTATTAGCACTGTGGAGATTGGTTAAAGTGTATGAAATGTAGTAAAAGCAGTGTAGGTTGATGGCTAAAAGTTATCCTCAATATGAGAACGACAACTACTTCTACTGAAGCGCCACAGTGGCATGATCGGTAAGGTCTTGACCTGCCACCTCGGTGGCCGCGAGTTCGATTCTCGGGCATTCTATTGAGGTCTTAGAGATGTGTACTTCTGGTGATAGAAGTTCACTCTCGACGTGGTTTGGAAGTCACGTACAAAGCCGTTGGTCCCGTTGCTGCTGAATAACCATACTGGTTCCATGCACCGTAAAAAAAAAAAAAACCATAGAAACAAACTACTTCTACTGCTTTCTTGTCTCATTGTAAGAGGGAAGAACTGACAGTTACAGGATCTGGTATAGAACAAATCGACCCTCCTCATTCCTCGTTTCATGGCGGGTTTTGAAATCTATCCGTCTCGCCTCGGATTTTTTTTTTTTTTTTTTTTTTTCAAAGCCATCGTGGCCTGTTGTTGGTCTTTTGTATGAATGATAGAAATAAACTGAAAATCCACGTATATCAGATTTAGTGCTGAAGAGATTGGGTGGAAGCCTGGCGAAGCTTTGGCTAACAGACCGGTAGTACCTATAGTTTGTCGTTAGTCTCTAGTCTTCTCTCTCTCTCTCCGTCCGAGACTTTTCGAGATTTCAGTCACACATTCCGGGCTTTTGTAGCCTCGTCCTGCCGCCACGTCGTCGTGGTGTTCTGTTGCTGTCACCAAACGCTGAAACGGAAGACCCAAAAAGGGGAGACGACCTGTGTCACGAAAGAGTGCCACCCGCCGCTCTCTCTCTCTCTCTCTCTCTCAGAGTCGGGTCCTTTTGTGGACCCTATTCGGCGCTCGAAATAAAGAAAAAAAGAAAGAAAGAAGGGTTCGTGTTTGGACAGATGTCGTCCGCTGGTTGGTGGTGGGGGGGGGGGGGGAGAGCAAGTGTGGGATGTATCTCTCTCTCTCTCTCTCTCTATCTCTCTATCTCTCTATCTCTTCTTATTCTGATTATAGTAATATATATATATATATATATATATATATATATATATATATATATATATCATCCGTCCGAAAGATACCATACAGGGTGCCCATAAAGTCCCAGTACCATTACAATATATAAATAATTGTAATGGTATACAGGGGCTGTATGGACAACCCTGTATATTATAGAGACGCACCAACACAGTGTGAATTTGAAAGGAAGAGTAAAGTCACTTCATTAAAATATAAAAAAAAAAGAGAAAAAGAAAAAAGTTAAAAGCGATTCATGTTCCTTTCAGTTTTGTCACCTAACATTCAAAAACCCCTTCCCCGCTTCCTTTCCCAACCGCGCCTCACCTGTAACCCCCCCCTCCCCCCCCTCCCCTCTCTCTCCCTCCTCCCTCTATTGTAATTTATTCAGATTGTTTCATTAACGATGTTTGACGGTAAAGGAAGAGAGCTAATTTGAATATAATTAGGAATAAGCTTAAAGATGGGGCGGTAAACCCCCCTTCCCCTCCCCCTCTCCCCAACTTGTTATCACCGTAGCTCGCATCCCTTTTCTTATTTGAACATAATTAGCATCCGGGCTTGTCTCTTCTCTCCTTCCTTCTCTTCTTCTTCTTCCCCTTCCTCTTCCTCATTTCGAACGAGTGTTGGAGGGGATGAGAGGAAAGTTGGGGTGGGGGATAATGTAACGATTTCCAGGTGAAAAAAAAAAAAAAAAAGATAGAATAGTCATTAAAAAAGGTAGGACAGGTGAGAGAGGGATGGATTGCTCATTTTCTCTCTCTCTCTCTCTCTCTCTTTTATCTGTCTTTGGGTCGTCTCGTTTTTTATTTTCCTTGGTTTTGGTTGCTAATTTGAGATAGTTATTTTCTCTCTCTCTCTCTCTCTTCATTTTTAGTGTAAAATGTATATTTTCTTTCCCTTCTCTATTTTGGATGTTTTTTGGTTTCAGTTTTCATTATTGTGTTCTGGGAACCTGGGGGTGGTTGGGGGGGGGGGGGAGATTGGTGAATATTTTAAATATATCTTCCTGTTCATGATTTGTTCCAGTATTTATTTGGTTTAAGGTCCGAAATAGGCATCATATTCTTGTATGGTTCAAGGTGAGGTCCGACTTTGGTTGTAGGTTTATTGCGTCAGATGTTACCATATTCTATTTTTTTTTTTTCTGTATATAGATTATTTCATATTCCTCATTTGTCACATTTTTATCTGAGAATTTTATCTTTGTAGTTTTTTTTCTCTTAGGACATGATCTCTCTCTCTCTCTCTCTCTCTCTCTCTCTCTCTCTCTCTCTCTCTCTCTCCAGCTTCTTTGAGAACCTCGTCTAGCTTCTATCTCTCTCCGCCTACCCAGCTTCTTTTCGAATCTCTCTCTCTCTCTCTCTCTCTCTCTCTCTCTCTCTCTCTCTCTCTCTCTCTCTCTCTCTCTCTCTCATTCGGCCCGTGCTCAAAGATTTTTTCGAATGCATTTGTCCGATTCGGTCGACGCGACGAGCGGAAACGACGGAGAGAGAGAGAGAGAGACGATGTTGACTTATGATTAACTAAATACACATCCTCATCGCCCCTCCGAAGTGCTACTTCTTCTCCTCTTCCTCCTCCTCAGGGCGAAGGCTCCCGAGGCTGGAATGACCCGCGTCTCAGGCTTGGTCCTCCTCCTCTTCTCCTCCTCGTCCTCCTCCAGGGGGATTACGGTTTTTCGCAGAGAGAGAGAGAGAGAGAGAGAGAGATTCAGCAAGTCTTGGCAATCACGACCCAAGCATTATCGTGCGTTTATGAATATGATATATACATACATTACGTATACGTACATATACATATTTATATATATACTTATATATAAACACTTATTATACACCACACACTAATATATATATATATATATATATATATATATATATATATATATATATATATATATATATATTATATAAATATACACATATATATAAGATTTTTTTATTTTCCGCCGTTTCTGCTTGCCTTTCTTCAAGTTTGCTGTCCAGCCCCTCTGACTGTTTGATTTCTTTAAACGCAGTTGCTTGTTGTTATCTCCTAATTGCCACCTGTATAGATCCTCCCCCCCCCCTTTTTTTTTTATTTTTAGCTTGCTGTCCAACCACACCAAATTTCTTTTAGTGAAGAAAGTAATATATATATATATATAATATATATATATATATATATATATATATATAAATAATATAGCAGTTATAAACACTGTATCCGTGCACTAAAATGTTATGTTAAAGGAAGCCCACTAAAAAAACTTTCAAGTATATATTTCCAAATTTTAGTGGGCTTCCTACAACATTAATATACATATATATATATATATATATATATATATATATATATACATATATATACATATATATATATATATATATATATATATATATATATTAATATATATATATATGTGTGTGTGTGTGTGTGTGTGTGTGTTATACGATCACAAGTAACACGTGAAGATTGTATATCAAGAGCCAGCAGGAAAAATGAAAAACAGCAGTACCTAGCGCTTTCGTGTATTCTTGACGCACACCTCATCAGATCAAGATTAAATCAACATAAATATTGATGTACTTTTACGTCCGTAGGAAGTACATCGAGTGCTCTCTTTTTACATATTGAATAATAATTTTAATCGCGCAATTAATTGGAACAATTCAAAAGAAATTTTTTATTTTGCAGATATTATTAAAAGAAATATTATAGAATCTAGTATAATAAAAAATATAAGTCATGTAGTGTTTTTAATATTAGCAACGGGCAATATAAACTAGATAAGTGGCTTACGAAATGTATTGTTGACAACTTCGTAACTATGTAATTGACTGCTTAGTAGTTTCATTTCCATTTGTTGTTGTCCTTTAAGTGTAATTCTAGGCTGTGGACCATTTGCTTCTTGACTAGGCTGTTTGATTGTTCTGTATTTTACTTTTTTGTTTTTATGTTTACCTTTGATATTTCGAAGCTATTTTTCATTCATTTATATATTGTACCCTGATGAGGTGTGTCAAGAATACACGAAAGCGCTAGGTACTGCCTGTTTTTCATTTTTCCTGCTGGTTTATCTGATATATATATATATATATATATATATATATATATATATATATATAATATATATATTGTGCGTGTATGGCAAACATTTTTGCAATAAAGCATCTATAATAACGTTTAAGATTAAAAAAAATCATAAGAGATGTTTAACATTTATAACAAAGTAAAGGACAAGATTTATATAAAATTCTAAACAAAACATCTCAGAAGACTTTTTTTTTTTTTTTTTTTTTTTTTTTTTTTTTTTATTTGAGAGAGAGAGAGAGAGAGAGAGAGAGAGAGAGAGGAGGAGAGAGAGAGAGATTCGAGAGAGAGAGAGTTCGCCGTCAGTCCCAAAACGATGTCCGTTCTGTTTCGTCCATTCGGCTGAGCTGCAACATTTCCCGCCCCATTTAACAGCGATTTGACATTGGCGGGAAAGGGTTTTTGCAACCTCTTTGCAACGTCCAGAAATACATTCTCGCCCACTTGCCAGCGTCAAGACGCAGTTTGGCGTCGTTTAAAAAAAATATATATATATATTTTCGAAGAAAATTCACCAGTGCCGAGAGGACATCTCAGAATCGTGTTGACAGAGGTAACGTTAGGGTTGACGAGGAGATGAAGCAAAGAGTAGCTTAAGGTAGAAGTTAGTGCCGTCGGTGCAACTCACGCGGTGCACCGTAGGCATTATTCAGGGTTCTTTGCAAGCGTCCCTTCCTTAAGCCCCCAGCTGCAACCCCTTTCATTCCTTTTACTGCAACTCCATTCATATTGCCTTCCATCATTCCTTATATGAGGTTTTCCTCCTGTTACACCTTTATACTCTCAGTTTCCCCTTTCAGCGCCGAATGACCTCATAATCCTTAGCGTTTGGCCTCTGGCCTGAATTTTATATTCCATTCCTATGCAGTGTACCTATATGTATACGAAGGTGATGAAGACACGTTATTCTGCTGTGTATAGATTACGGGAGGGAGAGAAATTTGTGTATTTTCTCCCAATCTATACTTGGAGAGATATTTTGCAAGGGTGTGGAAAATCTAAAGCTGATTATAATTAATATTGTTGTTATTGTTATTATTATTGTTGTTGTTGTTGTTGTTGTGTTTTTTAAACTTATTAAACCTATGTTCTGTTTCACTGTCTTACCGTATTCATGTTTACATAAGATATGTATTATTATATTCAACCAGCATTGATAAATACACATTCTCTCTCTCTCTCTCTCTCTCTCTCTCTCTCTCTCTCTCTCTCTCTCTCTCTCTTTATTAGTGATTTCCTGTTTATGCAAGGCTATGCCAAATGTATGTAATATATAATGTTATTATTTTCTACCATTATAAGTGTGTTCGTGTATGTTTTTTCAGTTTACTGCATCCTCTCTCTCTCTCTCTCTCTCTCGAATTTTAGTGAGGAGGTCCCAAGTCTTGCCAGCCAGAGATAAGGCATGTCTCTTTTCGTCCTTCCTGCCTCACCATCCTGTTCCTCCTCACCTTCCCCTTCCTCCCCACCTCCCCGTGTATGTGTGTAGTGGAAGAAGACTTGACGAGATTACCTCAAGGCTTGTGGGAGTGGGAGACTCTCTCTCCTCTCTCTCTCTCTCTCTCTCTCTTACTATGTTTATATATATAATAATATATATATATATATAATATATATATTTGTTATTCACATATATACATACATATACATACACCTCATAATGCATTACCTTTGCTTGATCTTCACCTTGGCGAATGTATACGCTTTGTGTAATTTCTCTCTCTTCCTCTTCTCTCCTCTATCTCCTCTCTTCTCTCTCTCGAGGTTTAAAAGAAATTTAAACAAAATCGTTAGGACAAGGTGAATGCACAGTAAAACCCTTCTCCTACTGATAAGTTGCAAAACGACGGTCCCCTCGGATGGACCTAACAAGTCTTGAGACATCCTAATCCTTTGTAACTCCTTGGTAACAATTAATATCTATATATTTCTTAATGTCGTCTTTGGCTACAATTTAAGCGGAAAGTAAAATACATCCTGCTTTTGAAATTTATCGGTCTATAAGAAACTCTCTCTCTCTCTCTCTCTCTCTCTCTCTCTCTCTCCTGTTGCGGAAGATAATGCTGTGATTTATTGTTCATGCATAAGCGGCCATCCAGTGTAGTTGCTGCTTATTTCGTGGAAATATGACTCCCATGAAGAGCTTAATTGAATAAGCGGTTGATATGTCTGTTTAGAACGCGTGGCCGTAATATATTAAAATACGTTATCAGTGAATTTGATACATTTGATATTTATGTATATTTTTATTTTCTTCTTTCAGGTACGTCGTTGATACTATAAACGGGGCATCTCATAGGTGATATTTGGTCGCGGTGGTAAGTATACCTCTCTCTCTCTCTCTCTCTCTCTCTCTCTCTCTCTCTCTCTCTCTCTTAGTTATCCGTAATATTCGCCAGGTTTAGGTCGAGTAAGAATGAGTTGGACACGTCTCTTAGTCTCTCAATGGAACTCTGAAGATTCTCTCTCTCTCTCTCTCTCCCTCTCTCGTTGCTTATTATTATTTCTGTACGGACCACTCCTTGGTCATTTCTCCCTCTCCCTAATTCGAAACGAAATCTGAGAACTAGGACAACCCAATGCGATGGTGGCTCATGTCCTCAAGAACGTCTGAAATGCCCTTCCCCCCTCGGTGCAAACGCCAAGAGGGGTAGAATCTCCCCCTACGGGATGTTGATATATTGTGACCAAATCATCAGTGGTCCTTCTTAAGGGCTTCGCGCGTTTGAAGTGGCACTCGATCTGAAAGGAGGAGCTATATGTTGTCGCTCCGATCGGCTACCTTCATTTGATTGGGGAGAGGGTGAGATCGGATGAAGAAAGGATGAAAGCAAAAGAAAATTATTATTATTATTATTATTTTATTATTATTGTCATTATTATTATGTTTACAAGAAAGGATAAAATCAAAATAAATTTATTATTATTATTATTTATTATTATTATTATTATTATTATTATTATTATTATTATTATTACCTTAGTACAATTATATTATTGTGGACCCCTTTTATTTCACTAGACAATTAATTAATTAGGTAATTGATTCATTAATTTATTTTTATGTAGGATTTGCAGTTTTCATATAAACTCGGATGTGTATATATATATATATATATATATATATATATATATATATATATATATATATATATATATATATATATCGATAGAATATGTGTGTGATATATGTGTGTTTATGTGTATGTTTGTTTGTATGCTTGTATTTTTGAAAGAGAAAGATACAGATTACATCCATACGCACAAATATAATTGAAAAATTAACTCTCTCTCTTTCTCTCAGTGTGTGTGTGTGTGTGTGTGTGTGTGTGTGTGTGTGTGTGTGTGTCCCGTGCAGCCCTGTCGTTTTGTCATGGACCGAATAAAAAAAATTATAAAAAAAAAAAAGAGAAGCGAGAGAGAGAGAGAGAGAGAGAGAGAGAGAGAGAGAGAGAGAGAGAGAGAGAAATAATGTTTCGTCTCCAGAAGACAATAAGCCCTCGAAGAAAGAAATCAAATGTCGCTGCTGGTGCTCGCTCTCAGGTCCTTTTAA
This sequence comes from Macrobrachium nipponense, assembly GCF_015104395.2. Lineage (NCBI taxonomy): Eukaryota > Metazoa > Arthropoda > Malacostraca > Decapoda > Palaemonidae > Macrobrachium > Macrobrachium nipponense. The sequence continues at coordinate 10,993,912 of NC_061110.1, read as the reverse complement.
TACGGAATGGAAGACGCCCTCAAGCCTCTTTTATCAAGATTGAAAACGTCGGTTTTACAAGATTGGTCTAACATTTTTATCCCGTCTCTTCCTTCCTCCTCCTCCTCCTCCTCCTCCTCCTCCTCCTCCTCCTCCTCCTCCTCCTCCCTAATCACCCACCCACGTAATCTCTCCTTCTTTCTGAAGGTATAGTTTTATAGGGGTTTAAACGTATTTATTTCCTTTCGTATCGTACGTATAAATGTTTTACCCTTGATTGTCTTTGATTATTATTATTAGTTATTATTATTATTATTATTATTTATATTAATTAATTAATTAATAATTATTATTATTATTATATTATTATTATTATTATTATTATTATTATTATTATTATTATTATTATTATTATTATTATTATTGCGTAGACAGGATATCTCGAGAACCAGGGAACGGAATGTCGATGCAACTTTGCTGATCAATTTGTCAGGTGATCATCTCCTCGTTTTTGACAACCATTTTGGGAGTAACTTATCAGTGTTGTCAGTTTGTTATCAAGTATACATATATATCTTCGGGACCTATGGACCAATTTCTGCCAAAGGTCAGTCATAGCGGGAAGATCACCCGATGAATGTATTTTGCAGTTTTAGTGAAATATATTACACCAGTCTTGGAAATCTCTCTCTCTCTCTCTCGTACATTTTTCACGACGCTAGGTCTAATAAGAAAAAGCTCCTGAATAGTGTATTCTAAAACAGGGAAGCAGTAAATGTTTTTTTCTTTGGAGGGGGGCTTTAGTGGAGGGGGGGAGGGGGGCTTTAGTTTTTAAAGCCTTGACAAGAAAATTGCTTAGACAAACAAGAGTGCGGTCGACCAATCCATAACGCCCCAGGTTGAGCGTCTAGACACTTTTAGAAGTTTTCTGAAATATGGATATTAAGTGTTTACATGTATGTTTACTTGGTATGTCGCCTGGACGTATGTATATACACATTTACCCTTAATACATTCATACATGTATGCAAGAAGTGTGTGTATTTTGTGTCTCATATTCTGTTCACACACAAACGTGTGTATATACTTACACACTCATATGTTTGTTAAAATTGCATATTGTTTCACCTCGTCATATATGTACACACTCATACATCAGTAACCTTATAATGAGTTTAATCAAACAGCTTTTGATATGGTTAGTGCCTGGACGGGTGACCGGTAATGACCGCCGAGTGCCACTGGAACGTAAACTCTCGGGACCAACGTACTAGGTCATGGGTCAGAAGGAAGGCCAAGGAACAGAGAGAGAGAGAGAGAGAGAGAGAGAGAGAGAGAGAGAGAGAGAGAGCGCCAAGGTACGTAGCGTGATATCTCAACATAACGTCTCCTGTGGTTGTGCGCGTGCACAAGCACGCAATCTCGAGCGCGAGGAACGATTACGTCTTAAAAATAGTCGAGTGCGGAACAGAGAGAGAGAGAGAGAGAGAGAGAGAGAGAGATCCCTAAAAGACAGTTATCGACTAATATAGTTGTTGTAGTCAACTAGAAATATTAGAGAGAGAGAAGAGAGAGAGATGAGAGAGAGATTAGGCCACAATGTGGGAACAGCTCAATTTGTGAGAGAGAGAGAGAGAGAGAGAGAGAGAGAGAGAGAGAGAGAGAGCACCACCACCATTCTGACCTTCCCCTAAAACTCTCTTATTTTCGTAGGTTGAGTCACTCGAAGGACACTCTACGTCTCCCGGTCGATCAATTTTTCATTATCTCGAGGTTTAATAGACGAGATTGGAGGCTTATATTCTTTTCATTTTTTCTTTCCTCATAAGAAGCTATTGGGAAAGGGAGGAGGGGAGATGGGGGCACGGGAGGTGTAGGGCTAGCAAGTGGCTAATCACTCGTGGCGTGCGTTTGAACCTATACATGAAAATACACAAGTGTGTGTAGTTATGGTATGTAGATTATATGGTATATATAATATATATATATATAATATATATAAATATTACTCACAGGATTATGGGACGTCGGCCCATTTGATAGATAATTCGCATAAATAAGTTAATTTATCGTCACGGGATTTTGGTGCCATTCTATATTTTTTTTTACAATTGTAATTATTATTTTTATAGTTATGATTTTCTAAGAGGTCCACAATAATGAAAAAATAAAAAAAAATATTGCGAGTTCGTGTATAATTTAAAACCCCTTTACAAAGCTTTCGAACCCAACCCCGGGACTGAAGATGAACCCAGGGAAGGGTTCGAAAGCTTTGTAAAGGGGTTTTAAATTATACACGAACTCGCAACATTTTTGTTATTATTGTGGACCTCTTACAACATTATATATATATACTCGCGATAGAGAGTTTATCCCAAATAGTCATGATTGTTATAGATATTACATCACAAAAATGTGTAAACATATTTAAGGGGAAAAAATGTAAAACAGAAAATGAATAAAAAATGAATACATACATACGTACATACACACCATCAACCTCACTTCAGCGCTCAGCCGAACGTGTTTAGGTTTGGGGGTCTTCGTATACCTGGTCGATACCTGTGCAGAATTCTTTGTTTACGGAACGCTACGCATAAATCCTTGAAGGTAAGTTTGCGTAAGTGGTGAGGAGAACCCCTCCGTGCATGAGCTTAATTATCTTAAGGAAGGAGATGGTTTATATTTATATACAAGCATTAAGCTACAAATGTCCTTTAATATCTAATTCGCTCTACCTTGGAATTAATACCTGAGCGCGACTGGGATTTGTAGATGAGAGGCGGAGTTTTAACTTATACCTCTCGTGATAGCTGTGTGGTATAGAGCGCTTCACTGTAGTACGTCCTGATTTTTTGGTTCCTAGGTTCGCGCCAGTGAGCCAACGAAATTACTATCAACTAAAAAAAAAGCCACTCGGTTAACATATATGAAAATATATTAATTCTGTGGTAGAGCGAATTAGATATTCAAGGACATTTTGTAGCTTAATGCGTATATATGAATCACGTGACTTATATATATATATATAATATATTATATATATATATATACTTAAAAATATTTCATTTTGGGTTTTTGTTGAAGGAAAACTTGTATTTTCACCTAGCGAAACTTTATATTATATATGACGATGGCACTTTGAAACAAGTTATTGGTGGATACTGAAAATTTATATATATATATATATATATATATATATATATATATATATATATATATATATATATATATATATATATATCACATCCATGAACAGACACCATTATCTCTCTCTCTCTCTCTCTCTCTATATACCTGAGGTCGATCTACGCTCTCTGCGCCCCTGCTACCTTGTACGGCAAGCTTCCTGTACATCGCCCAGGTAACGAGGCGTACTTACGCACGTACTCGAGTACTTACGTACGTACACGTCCGATAAAATAAGTGGCACGTCCAACGCTCTCGTGAAATATGTTGACGTGAATATATATGTACGGACGTCATCGAATTTATCGGTAAATACTTCCTTTCGGTATGTCGGGTGTGGCCTGGATGGTTGGTCCACGTCGAATCTCTCTCATCTCTCTCATCTCCATCTCCCTCTCTCTCTCTCTCTCTCTCTCTCTCTCTCTCTCTCTGTGTGTGTGTGTGTGTGTGTGCTAACATTTACAAAATATATCTGTATTTACTAAATTTTAACATACAGAATTAATTCCATCCATCAGACGAATAGGTTACCGAAGACGACAAGTAGAGAGCCTGAACATGTATGGCTTAGAAACGCGACGGTTACAAGGGCAACTAATAGAAACATTCAAAATACTAAAAGGCATAACAACAAAATAGACAGTGACCATTGCGTTAAATGGAAAACCAGACAAGAAATAATGGATGGACTAGAAACTGAAGAGATAACACATCCCATTTGGAACTTCTTACATACAAGATGTGACATGGGAGTAAACTGCCACCAGAAGTGCAGCACACGCTAGAGTTTGAAAGAAAACTAGACAAAATGATTAGGACACTCGTGAGCTCAGTAAAACCTGTAGAGGTAAGTGAGCACTGAGTCCCCTCGATGGATAACAAGTCTTTGACATTCTAATCCTTGGAACTCTCTCTCTCTCTCAAAACGTACTTAGCCATACTACTCCTTTGATAGAATGGTTGATTACGATAGCGAAAAACTTCACTCGCTTGGCTACTTGTAATCTCTTCCTATCGAAGACATTATCTGTTAATATGTTTGAGATGCATCATTATTATCATTTTTTTTCCCAGTTATTCATTTGGGAGAATCTCCGGAGGGATGTATTAGCCAAACACAGTAAAGGACAACCAGTCCCTCGTTGAACCACAGTTGCTAGCTAACAGGTCAGCGACCTCCTGCCGTTGCCAGTTGGGTTTTTTAAACCAAGGTCATCCACTTGGCGACCAGAATCGAAGGTTAGGAGGAGACAAAGCACTGGACGCCTTAAAAAAAAAACATATCCATCACACACACACTAGTGGCAATGACTTCTGGTGCTCCCAGGCCAGACCACAATTTTCGACCGTGGATCCACTAACCTTAGTTGTGGCGTCTAAGTGGTCTTTTTAGTGTGAGAGCCACATTGAATATTGTACACATATTAACATCCCAAGGGGGGGGGGGGGGGGATTAGAAGCGTCGGTTTCTTATATGTAATGATTTCAGACTGAAGTATACAGCAAATGGGAGGTATTCATAACAAAACTTGTTGGCGTTGATCAAGGTAAATGAAAAATGCACTTGCTGTTATTTTATTATTATTATTATTATTATTATTATTATTGATTAAGGTAAACGAATCATATATTTTCCGTTGTGTTGTTGTTATTTTTGTCATTATTATTATTATTATTATTATTATTATTATTATTATTATTAGTTATTATTATATTATTATTATTATCATCCTGTTGAATAAAATGGCAGAATTCAGCGAAATTAATCTTATACAGAAAGTGCAACCGAAAAAATGTGAAAGAGGATGTATATATTTATTTATTTTTTCCTTTCAAAATCCCACTGAAGTCAGATTTATAGATTTGAGGAACCAATTAAAAGAATTGTATATACCTGGTATTTATAGGACTTTTGGATATTAGCTGCGGCCGGATGTGGCCCCCACCCCCTCCCCGGGCCATAGTTTGGAGACCCCTGACAGGTGTAAAGCTACCCACAGGGAAGCAGGTGCTTGTACCCAGAACTCAAGGTCCATAATCCAGGTAGTACTGTTATAGCTGGACTTGACGTAAGTTCAAAATAGGTTCTCGTTGTTCTTCTGAAATTATGATTGTTATGAAGTTACTGAGGAGGAAATAAGTCAATTTTCTTATGCGTTAAGAGTTGGTATATTGATAAAAATACAGTTAATGTGGACGCCCACGATATCAGATGTCAGATTCAGTAGTCAGATCAAGCAGGAACATAATAATAAAGAACCCGTTTAAATAATTTTTGTGTACATTTTCATGTTTCATTTCCCTCAGAATGTTGTTTTGGTATTTTCTAACAAATCATTCTTATTACCGTGTTTATGCCATGAAGACGACATCGAGTGACCTCATTATTATTCACGACCTTACTACTAGCTACGCGCCCACGCAAATCGACCCAAGGGCGCGCACGAAAGTAGTATATAGAGTTGGTCTAACTCGGCTTCACCCAATTCGGCGCGGTGACCTTTTATCAATAACCGCGTTCTCCTCTCTTGCTGGCCCGCTGCTTCGTGGCGCATTTTAACCCGCGACGCTCTCGCCGTCCTCGTCGTCCTCGTGCATAATGGTTATTGAGAAAAGTTAGAGAGGGAAGCTAGACCGAAAGTTGGCAGCTGTTAGAGTCGAAAGTTAAAAGGCAGTTTTTGGGGGCGAAAGTTAGCCCACTTGGTAAAGGAATTCCGACCTGTTTCGTTCCTGGTGTATCTCTCTCTCTCTCTCTCTCTCTCCTCTCTCTCTCTCTCTCTCTCTCTCGCCGGTCGGGGCATTTCCGATGGCGCGTCTGGCTGAGAGACGGCGGTCACCTGCATTTCGCCTTATACGGATCTGCCCCGGAGCAAGACCCGTGCTGGCATCTGGCCAACTTAAACGAGACTTGACTGTGCGCCTGCATGCAGGTCCTGGCTTATAGGAATCGTCAAACGGTTTTATATTTTCTTGCTTCCATTTGCAGATTAAACTCTCTCTCTCTCTCTCTCTCTCTCTCTCTCTCTCTCTCTCTCTCTCTCTCTCTCTCTCCATAAATTTTAACCAGTTTTTCAATCAGTATCGAAATGATTCAATACTCTCTCTCTCTCTCTCTCTCTCTCTCTCTCTCTCTCTCTCTCTCTCTCTCTCTCTCTCTCTCTCTCTTTGTGAGCTGTGGTGTCGGGGACTCGTAGCAAGTACCCTCTTCTAGCCCAGGCCCGGAAAAAAAAAAATAAAAAAGCAGGAGATAAGAACAAAAGATGATTGAGGTTTACCTTTGCATATACATGTAATAGCCACAATGCATATAGGATCGTTTGTATAACAGAAATATCCTCTCCAAATAACTGCTGGTAATTAATCTGAAGAGTTGTAAATACCTTTCAAATTACGAGCATACATGTATAAAAAATTATCGTCAATATTAGCATAAATATTAATACATTCCCAACGTCTCTCTCTCTCTCTCTCTCTCTCTCCTCTCTCTCTCTCTCTCTCTCTCTCTCTCTCTCTCTCTTCTTTGTAGGAACGCTCCTCTAGTCCCCCTTTTATCGCTGGTAGAGTTAAAATAAAATAAAAATAAAAAAAAAAGGCCTAAAAATGTCCACTTGTTTTTAAGCCGTCAATCTCCTTTATCGTGTTAAAAGGCCGCCAGGGATTGGGGCCTGTGGTCGGCCAGTTATGATTTTGATTCGTTTATTAGTAAGATAAAATCGTTTCCTGGGGAAACACACCCCCACCCTCCCACCCTCACCCTCTTACCTCTCCTCCCCCCCTCCCCGGTATGAATATGGGATGAATTCTTGTGTATCACAGACACCCCCATCTAACCTTTTGGTATGTAATGGTTTTGGTGAAAAAATAACTTCTTTAAAAAAAAATTGACATATTCGAATGAAAAATCCAAAATGCTTTTATAAGCTTTATTTTGTATTTTTTTTTTAATCATCCCAGTGTTGCTGTTAAATTGCAGGCTACAGTACGTCGGAACCCAGTTTTATTATGTTATATAAAGGTGATGACTGAAAAATGTATTAAAATGAGCTCGTATGCAAATGGAATAATTCGAAGTTTTTTGCCTTTTGTTACATTGTTTTTTCTGAAGCTACTGTTATCCGCTTTTCATTTTAAATCATCCGCTACAATATATCGGAAGCCCATCATTTTTTGTTATGTAAGTAGTAAAAAAAAATGAAAATGTCCGCACACTCGAATGGAATAATTTGAAACCATTTTCGAAAACTATTTTATTTTTGGTTAATCGTTTCCTCTTGATTGTTATGTAACCCAATTCTCTCTCTCTCTCTCTCTCTCTCTCTCTCTCTCTCTCTCTCTCTCTCTCTCTCTCTCTCTCCGGATAGGTCCATAAAATTGTTGGATGAAACTTTTTCTTTTTCTTTGACAGAATCTAACTTATTATTACCCGGATTCTGTCCAAAGGTTCTTAGTCCAACTGTACTGTTTCAATTTAAGATTATTTACGGTATAACTGATAGAATCTTTAAGCCTTTGCTAGCTTTTCCAAAACAACTCCGAGTTGCTAACTCTGCAATAACAGTTGTTAATAATTTTTATTTTATTTTATTTATTTTTTTTTTTTAGAATTTACTCTATAACAATACTCATAGTTTCATGGTAATTACATTGTAGCAATTCCTGAGACGATAATTGCCGAAATCAAGGTCTTTGGCTGAAATGTCCTTGGGTTGAGAAAAAAAAAAAGGTCACAAAGGTGCCCTGGATCATTAAGGGATAGGGGGCCCCCCACCGGGGGAAGGGGGGCCTTGCGATTTGGGAACTTGAAGGTAAATTTCCGGCTCATCATACCTTATAGCCTTAACGGTCCAACTGGTCCCTTGTTCATATGCTAATTAATCTGCAAGTTATTCCCTCTGCTTTATTGATTGCAGAGATTAAAGTGTCAGTTTTAATTCAGGCTTGCGCGCGCGCGCACACACACACAATGCTCACATGTATGTATATAATATACGTATGTATGTATGTATATGTATATATACAGGCATGCATGCATGTATGTATATGTTATATATATATATATTTATATACATATATACATGTAATATGTACTGAAGTTTAGCGGGGCATATTTCCTAGAAATTCCCGAATTCCAAGATTCCTATTCCAAGATTCCCCCACACGTCCTACCTTTCTCGTCCTTCCTAGAATCACACCCTTTTTGTCACGGGCAGTTAAAGGAGTGAGAATATCCTTCGAGTGATGAAAATATATTTCGTTTTCTTGACTTTTTTTTTTCACAGACAAAATACTATGTGACTGGGTGTCTTTTGTTTATATGTAACGTAATGTTTATGATAGAGAGAGAGAGAGAGAGAGAATTAAAGTTAGTAAACGGATGTTAATGCTTTATTTTCATTATTTTCTTCCCTTCTCTTCGCTCTGTCGTAGTTTTATTTTTCATAAATTTTTTCTTTTTCAGTTTTTGAAGATTTCCGTGCGTTTCTAAACACTCTGTGGAGAGAGATAGAGAGAATTTTATGTCAAGTGTCAAGTAGTGTTTTTTTTTTCTTTCTTTTTATGGAGGTTGACAAAGGGAGAGGGTGTGCTGTGATGATTTTTTTATGATTAACACACACACACACACACACACACACACACACACACATATATATATATAGATATCATATATATATATATATATATATATATATATGTGTGTGTGTGTGTGTATATATATATAGATATATATATATATATATATAGTTTTTTCATATCTACTTTTTGTTTTTATTAACTTTTTCTATAAGGTTTCTCAGATTATATATATATATATATATATATATAAATATATATATTATATAATATAATATATATATATAGAGGAGATAGAGAGAGAGAGAGAGAGAGAGAGAGAGAGAGAGAGAGAGAGAGATTCCTTCCCTGCCGATCCCCCGCTATTATTTATTCAGTAAAGCAATCAATCAAGGAAGCGGAAATTCTTAAGAATGTGAAGACTGGGCTGCCTCTGGTCTGCCTGAATATATATTTAATCCTCCATATTTAATGAGTGTACTGAGGCTGTTTTCCTCTGTGTACTATTATTATTGTTATTATTATTATTATTATTATTATTATTATTATTATTATTATTATTTATAATATAGTCAATTCTTTTAGTAGATGTTTCCCCTGTGTATATATTTATATCACATAATTATACATACACGCACCTCAGGCGGTGCACTGTAGGCATTACATGAGGATGTTTGCTGCGTTCCATCGTCCCCCCCCCCCCCCTCCCCCCCCCCCCCCCCCCAATCCCCCACCCCTCCCCAGCAGCATTCGCCTTTTAGCCTTTTTATTTCTTTACCTCCGTTCCCACTTCCTCGCTTCATTCATGCTCTCCGACTCCTCTAACTGTCAATTTCGGAGCATCTGTGGAATTTTCCTCCTGTACTTCTTGCCTCTCTCTCTCTCTCTCTCTCTCTCTGGAAAGAGAACTATTGTTCCGGTATTGTCTGTCTGTCCGCACCTTTTTTTTTTGTCCACCCTCAGATCTTAAAAACTACTGAAGCTAGAGGGCTGCGAATGGTATGTTGATCATCCACCCACCAATCATCAAACATACCAAATTGCCAGCCCTGTAGCCACAGTAGCTTTTGTTTGATTTAATGTTAAAGTTATTATTATTATTGTTACCAGCAGCAGCAGTGGTAGTAGTAGTATAGTAGTTGCAATGGAGGATGGCGAAAAGATACAAGACTGTGAACTGTGTCTTTCGTGTCAGGATTTCGTGACCTGTGTTAGGACTCAGTGACCTCATTGAGAGAGAGAGAGAGAGAGAGAGAGAGAGAGAGAGAGAGAGAGAGAGAGAGAGAATTCAGACTCATTTCAAAGTGCTTTTATGTTACAGAGTCGGTGATTCCAGTCTACATATATAGCGTAATAGAATTACTGCTCTGTTGACAGAGATGTAAGGTGCGTGTGTATGGTAATTTTTAATTAAGTGTTATAAAATACTTTATATATATATAATATATATATATATATATATATATATATATATATATATATATATATATATATATAATATATATGCTTTAGGCATTCCTTAAGGTTCTTTGCAGCGTCCCTTCGGCCCGTAGCTGTAACCCCCTATCTTTCATTTTACTGTACCTCCGTTCATATTCTCTTTCTTCCATCCTCTCCTAACAACCGTTCCATAATGCAACTACTTTGAGGTTTTTCCTCCTGTTTTACACCGTTCCTTCTACTGTCAATTTCCCCTTTCGGCGCTGAATGACCTCATAGGTCCGAGTGCTTGGCCCTTTGGCCTAAATTCTATCATCCCAACCCAAATCTCCCCAGTGAATGATTCGACAATTCCCCTCTCTGAAGTAATTCAATTAAAGAGTTTTCTTGAGAGAGAGAGAGAGAGAAAGACTGACTCACTCGCTCAAGTACGCTCGGTTTTCCCAAGTTGGCCGGAAAGAATAGTATTACGTTACCAAATCCAGATAGATGACGTTCATTCTCTAGTTGTTGGGGGGTGGGGGGTGGGGTGGGGGAAGTTTAGAGGAGGGGTTGGGGGGGGTGAAGTTGGAATTGGAAGAGCCATGGCTATTGGAAAGGCTTTACACTGGACGTTATATATATGTTGCTGTAGTGTTTTTATTTATTTTATTTTATTTATTTTTCTCTTATTTATTACATTTTTTCTGGTATTAAAATGTGTATTTTGTTTTGCATATCTCTCTCATCTGCAACAATAAGATAAAATTAATACTTCTTAAATGTTTTGATATTTTCGGTGATTTTCGTCATATCTTATTCATTTTTCCCGTCTCTTTTATTTACTTAAATTTTGTGTGGGTGTGTTTCTTTATTTATTTTTAGTTTTTTATGTTATTTTTTGTATTAATTTTTTTTGTCATACTGACGGATTGATGGATATATTCCGTCCTCGTTTCTGAATGCGTGGAATAAAACTCGATGATTTTGTTACTTTAATATGAGATTATATATATAATATATATATATATATATATATATATATATATATATATATATGTGTGTGGTGTGTGTGTGTGTGTGTGTGTGTGTGTGTGTGTGTATGTATGTATGTATGTATGTATGTATATGTGTACATATATGCTGTGCTTGTGAGCGCGCGCATCCTATAATGATTTTAGGCGCCGATGGTATATGTTGTAAATTGAACCTTGATATGGGACGGGCACCCTATGTGCCCTGATATTTCCCTGACCCCCAAGAATGAAGACTTCTCCAAAGTAGACCAGAATAAACGAGAAAGAATTAAAAAAAAATTCATAATAAAGCCTCAGAAAGGATTTTCAGTACCATTACCAATGAAAATTTTCGATACTTAATCAATTCTCAAACATTGCCCAGACCCGACGGACTTGAGGAAGCGTTGAGAGAAAGCTAAGAAAAAAACGGTAATTAACGAAATAAATGAAGAACGCTAAAAAAAGGTTATGAAACGAAATGAAAAAGGAAAGCTTAAAAAAAAGGTAACGAAATGAAATTCGAAAGCTAAAAAAACGGTAATAACGAAATGAAAGAAGCTAAATAAAAACGATAATTAACGAAATGAATAACGACGAAAGCTAAACAAACGGTAATAACGAAATGAAAGAAGAAAGCTAAAAAAAAGTTAATTAACGAAAGCTAAAAAAAACGGTACGGTAAATAACGAAATGAAAGAAGAAAGCTAAAAAAAGGTAATTAACGAAAGCTAAAAAAAAAAAAACGGTACGGCAAATAACGAAATGAAAGTAGAAAGCTAAAAAAAAAGTGGAGTATCGAAATCAAAGAAAGCTAAAGAAAAGTGGATTAACGAAATCAAAGAAGAAAGCTATAACGGAGTCAAAAAGGGGAGTGAGGAGGAGCAGCAGACCCACCTACCCACGGAAGTGAGGCGTGCCCGCCAGACCCGGTTGCATGCGAAAGAGACCCAACGACCCCCGTCATGTGTGTGTCCCTGCCCTGTAATCTGTCGGCGACTTAACCCACCTCGCATGACCTTATCCGTCCTACGGGGTCAAAGGCATCTCCACGACCTCCCATATTAATTCCTATACCAGCTCTCTATGTATATATTTTAGATGTATATATATTTTAGTCATTTTTATACCTATATATTTTTTTTTTATAGCAGCCATCAAGAACTCTGCCCTGTCATTATGCCCCGAAATTCCGTGCGGTGATCTAGGGCCACGTGGCCCGTAATGTTGAAAGAAAAAAAAATAGTAAATAAATTACAGGCCACTAAGTGGCTGCGTTTATGGCCAAGTAATTGTCATTCATCAAACGTCTTGCTTCTGCTTATTACAGACTCCTAAGGCTTGTTGTGTATATATGTGTGTGTGTGTGTGTGTGTGTGTGTGTGTAATATATAGATATATATACTATATATGTATGTATGTGTGTGTGTATATATATAGTATATATATATATATATATATATATATATATATATATTTTTTTTTTTTTTTTTTTTTTTTTTTTTTTTTTTTAATATTCTAAAGGATCACCGTACGACCCATTGCCGCTAGCATCAAATCTCTAAGGTTCTAACGCGAGTTTCCTCAACAAGACGCCAGACTTGATTAAAAAAAAAAAAAAAATTCTATTTTTTATTTTTTATTTTTTTAATTTTTGTAAAGGTCGTGAATTTTGGTCCGTCTCTCTGTCGTCAGGTCCTTCGTGTTGCCGCGCTGCCTCATAATCCTTCTCAGATTTGCATTTTTTTTCTTTTATATAATTGTATGGTTGACCTGTATTGATCGTCTTGCAGGAATCGTGCATCTATGCCTCTGCTAGTTTGTGTGGTCTGAGTTTTTTTTTTTTTTTTAATGTGTGTCTGTTTGTGCGTGCGTGTGTGGCTCTGTGGAGCAGCTGTGAACTTTGTGAGGAGTTTGTTTATGTGTGTTTGTGGATATGATGTGTGTGTGTTTGTGTGTGGGGAGCAGTTTTGGTTTGTGTGTATGTGCGGAGAGCAGCTTTGTGGTTGTTTGTGTGTGTGTGTGTGTGTGTGGGTAGCAGCTCTGGTTTGTATGTATGTGTGGATCTGATATTTGTTTGTATGTTTGCGTGGGAGTTCTTATGTGTCTATGCATCTGATTTATGTGTTTGTTTGTGTGAGGAGGAGCTTTGGTTTTTGTGCGCAGTTAGTTTGTGTGCGTTTGTGATTCTGATGTATATATTTGTGTGCAAATGGAGCAGTTCATATCATGCATGTGTTGATGTACTTGTGTGCATGAATATTTTGTTTATTTGTAAGAGAGAGAGAGAGAGAGAGAGAGAGAGAGAGAGAGAGAGAGAGAGAGAGAGAGAGAGAGAATGTAACCTCCATACCGTACTGAATCGCCAAATGAAAGAGATAGGAACAAAACAGATGAAAAGAGCGAATAATAGAAACAAACACGGACCAAAAGAGCGAATGACGTAAGAAAAGAGAAAACAAAATATAAGAATTCTTCCCCGACGCGTCCAGGAAATCTGACACGTTTAATTATTGCCCTTAATTGCCTCTTAAGTGCGATTAACATCTGTTTGACCTCCTCTGTCCGGGCATCGGAGGGACAGCTGTCATTTTGACCTATAATTAAGCGTCATTTCATTTTGGGATGTCCGGTCTCGCAGGTTGGTGGGTGGGGATAGGGGGTGGTGTTTTTGGGGGTGGGGAGTGGGCTTAGCAGCTTCGTCGACCTAGTATTTCATTCATTTTGGTGGAGGGGGGGGGGGGGGTTTCCAGGTTAGGGGGCGTGTGTGGGGAGCGATGGGGGGAAGGTATATCTCAGATCGATGTGTTTACGTAATCTGGCGTGACAATGACTGAGATCGTCGGAGCGGAGAGATTTTGCGTCGTGTCGAGTCGAAAAGTGGAGAGACACTGTCTCGTTCTAAAGGAAGGGGGTGGGGCCCAGTTGTTTTTTCGTCTAGGAGAAAATGTCTCTTGTATACGGGGAGGAAATTCCGGTCATAGGAAGAACATTTGTGTTTTATGGGGGGAGAAAAATTAAATCACAAATCCCTGTTTTTTAAGGGAATGTTTTATATAATATATATATATATATATATATATAATATATATATATATATATATATATATATATATAGAAATACGCAGTCATGTAGGGAGAACATTCCTTTCCTGTCGCCTATGGGGGAAAAAAAAGTTTGAGTGTGAAAAAGGAATCCAGTTTTTGACGGAGAGGTCGTAAAAATAATCATTTCCTATAGAAATAGCTCGGTGTTAGAATATCAATGCTCTCTCTCTCTCTCTCTCTCTCTCTCTCTCTCTCTCTCTCTCTCTCTCTCTCGTCTCTCTATTATCCAATGTGTCTAATGAACCGGAAAGCTGTCAAAGTTTCTCTCTCTTTCTCTCTCTCTCTCTCATTTCCAATGTTTAATGAACTGGAAAGCTAGCGCTCTCTCTCTCTCTCCTCTCTCTCTCTCTCCTCTCTCTCTCTCTCTCTCATTGAAGTGTCTAGGTGTAGGTGTGTCTCTCTGAGAGTTTTATTTTCAGACAAGAGGAGGCATGGGACTAAATTGCAGAGAGAGAGAGAGAGAGAGAGAGAGAGAGAGAGAGAGAGAGGAGAGCGAGAGAGAGAGAGAGAGAGTTGGATCATCTTCCTATTCATCTTCGAGACCAAAGTGGAAGGGATGGAGACGAGTTGATGAGGAATGAATCCTTCATTTCGTCTGAAATGAAATTACAAAAGAAAATAAAAGAGAGAAGAGGAAGAAGACAAAATGAATAATGAAGCGAGCCTGCGAATCATCTTTTGGCAGAGAGAGAGAGAGAGAGAGAGCTTCACTGAAATTCGAGTCGTGCTTCCCTTGTAAATAAGATATTTTTGGTAAATTCATTACGTGAACGTCTTTCCGTAGCCGCCCGCTGATCTCTCTCTCTCTCTCTCTCTCTCTCTCTCTCTCTCTCTCAGGTTTGTGACTATATATAATATATGTAGTATTCCGATTTACCGCAAGTATTTTGGAATGAGGTTGTCAACCCCCCCCCCCCCCCCCCTTTGCGCTCTCTCTCTCTCTCTCTCTCTCTCTCTCTCTCTCTCTCTCTCTCTCTCTCTCTCTCCAGCATGCTTGCGACCCACCATCATTGACTAGTTACCAGGTAAAGATATTTCATGTAGGTCAATAGGGCTAAAATACTTGGGTATATATATAATATATATATATATATATATATATATATATATATTTAACAAACAAACACACATACTTCCAGACTTACAAGGTCATACCTTTTATGATTAGCATCGCTTCCCCGAACGCTAAATATGACGAGGGCTGCGAAATAGCGTCTAAGAAAGAGGACAAAAAAAAAAATAATAAAAATAAAAAATTCCTGCCAGGTTTTCCTGAACCTTCTTCACATTCCCGGGAGACGTAAAAAAAAGGAGAAGCCGAATGAACTCTTCTGGGAGACGAATATAATAAGCTCTCTCTCTCTCTCTCTCTCTCTCTCTCTCTCTCTCTCTCTCTCTCTCTCTCTCTCTCTCTCTCTGGTTTTATGTTAATTTCTTTATTTATTTTCTTATTTTAATATGCTTGTGAAAGAATCGATTCTGCGTTCCCAAGTTATACATAATCTGGTGAATATAATTATGTACGTGTTGTTACTTTTATTTATATATTATATATATGTATATATATTTTATTTATTTTACAATCATCTAATTATTTCTTCTATAGAAAGATGTCAGGTGTTCCTAGCATTAGCAAGCCTTTTTGGAATGAGGCGGTTTAGTCACCACACACACATATTTATATATATATATATATATATATATATATATATATATATATATATATATATATATATATATATATATATATGTAAATTAAGGCACTATGTCCACGTATGTTCGTTGTGAAGAAAAAATAAACAAAACCAATGCCCTTTGTTCCCTTTAGCAATTCCTTAGAGCTGCGAGATCAGAGAGAGAGAGAGAGATTCATAAGTGATTTCAAGTTCAAAGTATCATTTAGCCCCCCCGACTTTACTTGCAAGTTTCGAAAAGGGGGAAAAAGTGGAAGAATGTGGAAATAATATTTGGCAAAAGACGTGATGAAGGGAAGGGGATTTGATTATGGGATTTGTGGTGTTGGGGGGGTGAGTGGATGGAGGGCTGAGGGAGGGGGGGGGTGTTAGTTAGGGAGAGGCTAGTGGCCACTACCTCAAGGAAGAAGCGCCCCCCTCCCCCCCCCCCCTTTTTTTTTTTTCAAGATTAAATCATTATGGAAATAGGCTGTTGAACCATGGGCCAGAATCTGCCTAATGATTTTAAGCTTCGAGGGAAACTAAGGGATGAGAAGCGAAAGAGAGAGAGAGAGAGAGAGAGAGAGAGAGAGAGAGAGAGAGAGAGAGAATCCTTCTATCAAGTGGGAATCAAAAGCATGAATCTCTTTGAGGATTCAAGATACTTAACTGCAAAATCGGGAATATATTCTTTGTGTGTGTGTGTGTGTGTGTGTGATTGATTGTCAGACTAGGACACTGTGAAGGCAAAGGCTCAGCGTATCAGATCAAAGCATATTGTTTGCCAAATGGAGTGGTGGGAGAAAATAACCTTTCTTTACAATTTTTTTTTATTGAAAATGTTTATAAATATAAACAGATGGACTAGTATGGAGTGGTTATAGGTAAATGAAAATGTTTTATGTTACGTTATGTATACTAAACACACCATTTCTTTATATATATATATATATATATATATATATATATATATATATATATATATATATATATTTACAATGCAAATCTCCTGATTAATATAATTTCATATCTCATATTCTTTCCTGTATGTTATTTGGGTTTTGTGTAACCCCTCTCTCTCTCTCTCTCTCTCTCTCTCTCTATCTCTCTCTCTCTCTCTCTCTCTCTCTCTCTCTCTCTCTCTGGTTATTCCTGCTGACCAGGTAGATATTCCCTAGTGTTTTTCTCCACCAGAAGTTTGTAAGTTGTAAACAACAACAGTGTGGAAGAGTTTAAAAGAAAGCTAGACAAAATCATTAGGACACTGTGAATGCACAGTAAACCTGCTCCTAGAGATAAGTGAGCACACGATATCTCCTCTAGGGTGGACTAGTAAATCTTTGAGACATCCTAATCCTTGTAACTCTAGGTCTGACAAAACCTGGCTTTCTGTTGCAAAATCTGAAGTCTCTCTCTCTCTCTCTCTCTCTCTCTCGACTATCTATACATATATATATATATATATTATATATATATATAATATATAATATATATATATAAATTTCCCCCCCCCCCCCTAGGGAGCTGTGTCGATGAGGAGTATCAACTTCCAACATAACGCTAATTTCTCTGAAATACACCCAAGTTATCTCTCTCTTCTCTCTCTCTCTCTCTCTCTCTCTCTCTCTCTCTCTGCTCTCTCTCCCTTCCTTCCTCCGATTTTGCGATTTTGCGAATAATCTCTCACTGTCTGCCTACTATTCTTTAGCGTTCCTTCTCTCTCTTCATTCGATACTTGTGTCTCCCCCCAAAATATATCTGCTTACTTCTAGTGTATTCCTGTGTATCCTGCCGTGTATGAGTATGTAACCCCCCTCCCCTCTCCCCGTCCCCTAACCCTCCCCCTAGACGGTCGGAAGGGAATTTCTTCAATTGGCTATCGGATATATGCCAAGGAGATTAATGGCCTCGTCGTGTTTGTATAGACTTGATACCTGCTTGGAAAATCACTGCGTCTGTGCTTTCGCAATGTTGACGTCAGAGGCAGTCGGGGAGGGGGGAATATCTAGGAGTTACAAGGGTTAGGATAAGACTTGTTAGTCCATCCGAGGAGACAGATATCGTGTGCTCACTTACCTCTAGGAGCAGCTTTTGCTGTTCATTCACAGTGTCCTAATGATTTTGTCTAGCTTTCTTTTAAACTCTTCTTCCACACTGTTGCTGTTGACAACTTCTGGTGGCAGTTTATTCCACGTGTCACATATCTCGTATGTAAAGAAGTCCCCACAATGAGATGTGTTGTATCTCTTCAGTTCCAGTTTCCATCCATTATTTCTTGTCCGGTTTTCGTTTAACATAAATAGGTTACTGTCTACTTTTGTTGTTATGCCCTTCAGTATTTTGAATGTTTCTGTTAGTTGTCCTAGCAAGCGTCGTGTTTCTAAGCCATACATGTTCAGGATCTCTTCTAGTCGTCTTTGGTAACCTATTTGCCTGATGGATGGAATTAACTTTGTGGCTCTTGCTTGTACCCTTACTGATCTATTTATGTCGTTTCATAGCGTTGGTGACCGAAACTCTATGTTTTTTCGTAGTGTTGGTGACCGAAACTCTATGTCCTTTCTTAGTGTTGGTGACCGAAACTCTTATGTTCTTTCTTAGTGTTGGTGACTGAAACTCTATGTCCTTTCTTAGTGTTGGTGACTGAAACTCTATGTCCTTTCTTAGTGTTGGTGACCGAAACTCTATGTCCTTTCTTAGTGTTGGTGACCGAAACTTATGTCCTTTCTTAGTGTTGGTGACCGAAAACCCTATGTCCTTTCTTAGTGTTGGTGACCGAAACTCTATGTCCATCTTCTGTTGTGGACCTGAAACTCTTATGTCCTTTCTTAGTGTTGGTGACTGAAACTCTATGTTCCTTTCTTAGTGTTGGTGACCGAAACTCTTATGTCCTTTCTTAGTGTTGGTGACCGAAACTCTATGTCCTTTCTTAGTGTTGGTGACCGAAACTCTATGTCCTTTCTTAGTGTTGGTGACTGAAACTCTATGTCCTTTCTTAGTGTTGGTGACCGAAACTCTTATGTCCTTTCTTAGTGTTGGTGACCGAAACTCTTATGTCCTTTCTTAGTGTTGGTGACTGAAACTCTATGTCCTTTCTTAGTGTTGGTGACCGAAACTCTATGTTCTTTCTTAGTGTCTTGAACGAAAACTCTACTGACTTTATTAGTGTTGGTGACTGAAAATCTATGTTTCTTTTTTAGTGTCGACCGAAACTCTTAGGTTCCTTTCTTAGTGTGTGGTGACCGAAAACTCTATGTCCTTTCTTAGTGTTTTGGTGACGGTGAAAATCTATGGCCCTTTCTTATGTTGGTGACCGAAACTATGTCCTTTTCTTAGTGTGGTGACTGAAACTCTTATTTCCTCTATGGTGACCAAAACTCTTATGTCCTTTCTAGTGTTGGTGACGAAGAACTTTATGTCCTTTATTAGTGTGTGACCAAAACTCTTATGTTCCTTTCTGTGGTTGGTGACTGAAACTCTATGCTCTTAGTGTTTGGTGACCAAAATATAATCCTTTCTTAGTGTTGGTGCTGAAACTTCTAGTCCTTTCTTAGTTGGTTGACCAAAAACTCTATGTCCTTTCTTAGTGTTGACTGAAATCCTAGGTCCTTTCTATGTTTGGTGAACCAAATCGTCATATGTCCCTTTCTTAGTGTTTTGGTGACTTAGAAACTCTATGTCTTCTTAGTGTTTTGGTGAAACTGAAAACTCTATGTCCTTTCTTAGTGTTTGGTGAACTGAAATCTTTATGTCCTTTCTTAGTGTTGGTGACCGGGAAAACTCTTTATGTCTTTCTTAGTGTTGGTGACCAAACTTCTTAGTCCCTCTAGGTTGGTGGACCGAAACTTTATGTCTTTCTTAGTGTTGGTGACCTGAAACGCTATGTCCTTTCTTAGTGTTGTGACCAAAACTCTCCATGTCCTTTCTTTAGTGTTGGTGACTGAAACTCTATGTCCTTTCTTAGTGTTGGTGACCGAAACTCTATGTCCTTTCTTAGTGTTGGTGACTGAAACTCTATGTCCTTTCTTAGTGTTGGTGACCGAAACTCTTATGTCCTTTCTTAGTGTTGGTGACCGAAACTCTATGTCCTTTCTTAGTGTTTTTTGGGTGACCAAAACTCTTATGTCCTTTCTTAGTGTTGGTGACCGAAACTCTATGTCCTTTCTTAGTGTTGGTGACCGAAACTCTATTGTCCTTTCTTAGTTGGTTGGTGAACCGAAACCTTTCTTATTGGTCCTTTCTTACTTGTATTTTTGGTGGACCAAAACTTCTTATGTCCTTTCTTATGTTGGTGACCGAAAACTCTTTATTCCCTTTCTTATTGTTTTGGTGAACCAAAATCCTATGTCCTTTCTTAGTGTTGGTGACCGAAACTCTTATGTCCTTTCTTAGTGTTGGTGACCCAACTCTATGTCCCTTTTCTTAGTCTTTGGGTGACCGAAACTTCTTGTCCCTTTCTTAGTGTTGGTGACCGAAACTCTATGTCCTTTCTTAGTGTTGGTGACCGAAACTCTTATGTCCTTTCTTAGTGTTGGTGACCGAAACTCTATGTCCTTTCTTAGTGTTGGTGACCAAAACTCTATGTCCTTTCTTAGTGTTGGTGACCGAAACTCTTATGTCCTTTCTTAGTGTTGGTGACCAAAACTCTTATGTCCTTTCTTTGTGGTTTGGTGCCAAACTCTTATGTTCCTTTCTTATTGTTGGTGACCAAAACTCTATGGGTTCCCTTTTCTTAGTGTTGGTGACCGAAACTCTATGTCCTTTCTTAGTGTTGGTGACCGAAACTCTATGTCCTTTCTTAGTGTTGGTGACCGAAACTGTACTGCATATTTACCATACGTTGATAGATGTTAGAGAGAGAGAGAGAGAGAGAGAGAGAGAGAGAGAGAGAGATTGAGAGACCCGATCGGTCTGTGTCGCCACACAGAGGCCCCGGAAGGACATGAATGCAGTATTGTATTGCATTGCATCTGATTAATGGGTCAGATGTTTCCCCAAAATGCAAGAGTGCATTCTCGCCCTACCACGAATTTCATAGTTTGTAGATGCGAGTATTACTATCTCTATGGAAAAGTTAACTGATTTATATGTATATATATATATGAATAATCACACAAACATTAAGCTACAAATTCATTTGGTATGAATTCGCTTTGTTTTGCTTTGATTAGCTGAATTTGATATTAAAAATGGAGTTCCAGAGTTATAGTTGTATTTAAAAAAAATGTCACGGTGACGTGACAGATATATATATATATATATATATATATATATATATATATATATATATATATAGTATATATATTTTTTTTTTTTTTTTTTTTTTTTTTTTGAAGGAGACGGACACGATCCTGCTTCGTCAGGTTGAAAACTCCATTGTCCTTCATTCCCGTTCTTACATTTATCATCGGGGTCATTGGAAAGGCTGGACGGAGTTCCATGTCCCCGTTGTCACCTTGGAAAAAAAATTTAAAAAAAGAATATAAAAAATATAAAAACCAACTCACAGCGCTTCCAAGTCTGTATTTTCACTGCCCCTCCTCATTAAGGCACCAATTAACTCCACATTTTCCGTACAGCGAACGGCGACGGCCGTATGTGTGTGTGTGCCCATTAGCGCTCCGAAACTCTCTCTCAAAAATGGGAGCACGGAAGAAACAGAAATGTGGCGTCCACGCACGGAAGGAAGAAGGCCTTGCGAAAGGAAATGATGGCGTGAATGGCTGTCATTATCAATTTTTTTTTATTATTATTTATTTATTTTTTTATGCGTTGCTTGAGAGGAATAAATGATGGCGTGAATGCCTGTCATTATTAAAAAAAAATTTTGTATTTATTTATATTTTTTATACGTTGCATGAGAGTAGTAGATAATGATATTAATGCCTGTCATTATTATTGTTCATTTATTTATTTATCTACTTATTTATTTGTTTATACGTTGCATGAATGTAATAAATGATGACGTCAATGCCTGTCATTATAATTTTTATTTATTTTTTATTTTTTATTCGTTGCATAAGAATAATAAGTGATGGGGTTAATGCCTGTCATTTTTATTGTTTCTTTATCTGTTAATTTATTTATTTTTATACGAGAGGAATGAAGCACAATGAAATGAAAAGTATCAAAAGTCAGTTTGGGAGAAAGATTTTGATGAGATTTTAAATCATTAATCAAAGTAATATGGAAGACTGAAGTCAGGGAATATAACTGACGACAGAAAAAAATGTTTTTATTACAAGTATAAATCAGCATTGGAATGAAGCAGAATAAAATGAAACGCGTCCTCAGTCAGTTCAGGTGACAGGAAGTAGTGTTTGTGAAAGAAAAAAATGTCAATTGAAAGTAAAACCCAGTATTATAGGATGCATAAGAGAGCAGAAGGCTCGAATGCTTGGTAAAGTGTTGAATGACGAAATATCATGACCTTTAATGTTAAATGCTCACAAAAAATGCTAGTTGGGGGTTTATTGAATTCTTCCACATATATGAAGTCATTCTTTTACCAGTTTATTCCTATTAATTTCTAATTTTCAAAATTCTTTTTAGCGTAATTAGAGATGAAAAAGTGAAAATCGGCCCTCTCGATAAAAAGTATGTAATGGGTGTTAATTCCACATGAAAGAAATTTTAAACGGAATCCACAAAAAAAGAAAATAAAAATAAAATGAAAATGAAAATAAATAGACAACAACTACTACACACACCCTTCATTCATTTGTGATGTTGCAAATGACGTCCCTTCCGAAGAAAATAAGGGGGCCATCATAAAAGAAATTCGGCAGTACTGGAAGCTAGGTAGTCCAGGACGTTTGCATGGAGGCATGGAATGCGGGAGGACCCGTTTGCAATGCATTCGGGACCCGGAGAAAGCACCTGGGCAGAGTCACCTGGTCATGAAGATGATGGTATTAAGGAAAAAACAAACAAAAAACATTATGGTTGTGATGTGGAGTCGAGCTTAGGTCAGTGGCGGTAGAGGGAAGCGAGACCTGCTTGCAGATGTTCAGGTTTATCTGGCTGTGTGTAGAAGAGAAAAAAGGTGAGAGGAATGATGATTGCATTGGGAAAAATGAGGTAATTGCTTGAAGCTTTAAGGGAAAGAAAGGATATCCTCTGAGCTGCATAGGACAAAAAGTTGAAGGAAAAAAATGAGATAATAGCTTTAAGTTATAATGGAAAGAAAGGATACCTTTTGAGTTGCTTAGGACAAAAGGTTGAAGGAAAAAGCTGAGATAATAGCTTGAAGCTTTAAAGGAAAAAAAAGGATACCTTCTGAGCTGCTTGGGAAAAAATATTGAAGGAAAAAGCTGAGAAGATAGCTTGAAGCTTTAAAGGAAAAAAAAAGGATACCTTCTGAGCTGCTTGGGAAAAAATTTATTGAAGGAGCTGAAAGAAGATAGCTTGAAGCTTTAAAGGAAAAAAAAAGGATACCTTCTGAGCTGCTTGGGAAAAAAGTTTAAGGAAAAAATTGAGATAATAGCTTTTGGCTTTAAGAAAAAACAAGGGGGGCGGGGAAGGGCGTTTCGTGCTGCTTCCAGAAAAAGATGAAATTATTAAGATTATTATTTTATAAGAAAAAAAAAATGTCCGATGAGGACTTTCCAGAAGAGAATAAGAAGAACCTCTCATTTTTTTTTTTTTTTTTTTTTTTTTTTTTTTTTTTTTAATGGGACGAGAAAGAATTTTACAAGAGCTCCTCACTCAAGTAATGGTTGTGGATTTGCTCGGATTGTGAACCTGAAATCGAGAAGGGCTTATCAATAAATCGTCTGGCATTTGAGTCGCAGATATATGCAACGAATTAATTGGCTGTTTGTTGTCAGACGTCAAAATACAAAAGGCCCGGCCGAGGTATTGTCATGCATATGTGAATATCCAACAAAACAAGGGTTTTTGAAAACAAGTGGAGTTACATAATAATAATAATAATAAGAAAAAAAAGACTGCTATTTTATATGAACATAAAGAAAGACGTATGATCTCGTTAAAAAGTTGGGTATTTTCTTGCATATTGTTGCATATTTTTTAAAATTATTTCCTCTAATTGTGTGTGTTGGTGTTGTGTGTGTGTCGGTTTATTTTTATTTTTGATGTTTCCCCCCCCCCCCCCCCCGTGACGTGTGTTGCATTTCAGGACTTGGTATTCTTTGATGTAAATAAAGATTTTGATTTATTTTTTATTTTAGTGGTCATGAGCTCGTAGAATGTTTTGAAGACACTTTCTTAAGAGTTCTGGTCTCGAAACAAAACTCTCAGAGGATCTGGTCTCGACAAAGACTCTTTTGAGAAGATATTTCTGGTCTCGGAAACAAAAACTCTCAGAGGAAATTTGTCTCGAAACAAAGACTCTCAAGAGGAATTTTCGTCTCGAACAGACTCTTAAGAAGAGTTCTGGTCTCGAACAAAGACTCTCAAGAGGAAATCTGGTCTCGAACAAAGACTCTCAAGAGGAAATCTGGTCTCGAACAAAGACTCTCAA
>NC_061110.1:10949472-10964472 GCF_015104395.2 Macrobrachium nipponense | reverse complement strand
AAAGCATTTATTATCATCATATTATTATTATATATTATTATTATTATTATTATTATTATTATTATTATTATTATTATTATTATTATGTTGTTTTTATTATTCGAGCACTCATATGAATGACACAAGCCTGTTAGCTTGCAAAACATCTTCCACATATAGGATACATATATATATATATATATATATATATATATATATATATATATATATATAAATATATGAAATATAGAAACACCATAGCGTGCTTCTCAGTCATCAATAGAAAGATGGACGAAATTTCCCCTTCAGCGTTGATTGACGCCATGGGTCCCATCGCTTGGCCTTTGGCCTAAGATCTAATATTTTACGGTCCATTCCCTCTCGGCGGGTAAAAGACATAGTATTTTATAACCCCCCTAGATTAAAAACGGGCGGCTTCTCAGAATTACCAGCGACCTCTGAAACGAGTCTTGGGGGATCATTTTTCACGGGACTTATCTTTCATAAATCCGCCCCATTTCTGTTATCTTGACCCACTGAGGAGGAGGCTCCCACGATGAATCTTCCATGATCAGTCAAGGGGGGGGGGGGGTGAGGGGGAATAGCCTGAATTATGATAAAGATGAGGAATGCTCCAGACCTGCCATTAATCCTTTCTCCTTATCCCCGGCGTTATGGCTCCAAGTAATGTATCTTGACTGGGTCGAGATGGATCGGTTGCTCTCTTAGTAATTAAATTTCTGTTTTGGTTTTTGAATTTGTCATTTATTTTCGATCGTTGCCTTCTGATTTTGTTTCCACACACACACACATATGTGTATGCTGTACGTATGTATTTGTATAATATATACTTATGTTTAATAGAAGGATCCACAGTAACACTCGTGTTTATCAAGGACGAAATGTATTTGCACATGTATTTACAAAGCAGCTTAAATAGCTTTTATCCATCTTTCTATTGATAACTGAGAAGCTCGCTATATTTCATATATATATATATATATATAATATATATATATATATATATATATATATATATAGTGTGTGTGTGTGTGTGTTTGTATAATCCAATATGTGGAAGATGGTTTGCAAGCTAACAAGCCTTTGTCATTCATATGGGTGTTTGAATAACAATAATAATAATAGTATGATATGATGATAATTGTGCGGGTAGAAGACCCTCTTTCAAGGATGTAATTTTGAAAGTGAATTGTTCTTTCTGAAAAACAGTTCTCTGAAAGATAGAGAAAACTGTGTAAATTGACTGCTGGTGATGCAGCTATCTCCTTGAAGAATAATAATAATAATGATAATAATAATAATAATAATCTGTTATGCATGAGTAATCTAAAGTCAATAAGGGATTTGAATCACAGAAAAAATTGGTAATAACATTTAGACTATAGTAAATTCACATCAACCGTGCATCCGATGTCTACGCCCGTCCCTTACGACGCTCCTGATTGGCTGTTGATAAGTCAGTCACAGGGCTGGAAACTCTCAGTCTCCTCGAGAATTCACATAGGCAGGATGTATGCTCCTTCTCAGGAGAGGTGGAACATGCATCCTGCCTGTATGAACTCTCGAGAGAGATTGAGAGTTTCCAGCCTTGTGATTGGCTCATCAACAGCCAATCAGGAGCCGTCGTAAGGGACGGACCGAAACATCATACGCACTTTGATGTGAATCTGTACTATATAGTAATGAGTGTTTCCACATCCTCATCCACCAGAATAATTTAAGCTAGTTTACAAGGAGGAGGGTGTGTTTTGAAAACTATCTATCTATCTATCCTACATCGTCATACACCAATTCGGACTTAGTAACCTCAGGCTGAAATGGGTGTTTAATAAAAAGCCTTAATAAAAGACGAATAATCACATGCTGGTAATCGATATTCTTGGAATTATCCTCCCCTTCACACACACACACACACACACACACACACAGCATGACTTACTGATAACAAACACTACAAAACTACAAAACATACACCCAACATACACTCCAAAACGTACTCCCAAAAGTACATCGTCTTACACTCTCTCTCTCTCTCTCTCTCTCTCTCTCTCTCTCTCTCTCTCTCTCTCAACAACAACAACAACAACAAAAATAAAATAAAAAAGAAAGCGTCATATAAACACGAAAAGCGACAAAGAATAGTGAAATACTCTATTGAAAGTAAATTCGCCATCATTATACACCGAAGCTAGCAGACTCGATAATCCATTCCAGGCAGGAGGAGGAGGAGGAGGAGGGGAGGGGAGGATTCAACAGCGGCGGCATTCCAGGGGAAGGGGGGGAACCATTCCAGGAGACCCTTCCTTCCAGGTTCCAGCAGCGGTGAGGAATGGATCAGGCAACGCAGATTAATGAGAGAGCATTAAGCTAGCGTATGGTTTAGTGTAAACGAACTGCGACCATTTATGCCCGAGGCTATGATTGATGTCCCACGTTGTTAGATCGAAGGACGGCGCGGCGGCGGGGCTGGAATGCCTCTGGAACGGCTCTCGCTGGAATACTGCTGCTGCTGCTGGAGTGATATTTTAAAAGTAGACCTTAATGGTGATGATGATGATGTTGAGAGGCGAGGGTGTCGGGGAAAGACAGGGACTTTTATTATTATTATTATTTTTATCATTATTATTGATGTTTTCTGTTGGTAGAGTGATAGTTTGGAACGAATCAAAGGTACTTTCATTGTCATAAGTATTATTAATGGTCTCGGCTGTTGAAGGAACATTCGTATGTATACATGTGTGTGTGTGTGTGTTTTTTGCGGTTGTGTTTGTGTGTGTGTATATATATATATATATATATATATATATATATATAATATATATATAGTGTGAGTGCGTGTATATGTACTTTGAAAATAAAAGAAGAGAATGTAATTTGAGGATATGAAAGATTGGTCGTGCTAGGTGACTTTGATACAAATGCAAGAAAGGTGACCCGGAAAGTCTTCGGTTGGTAGGAAGAAGAGTCCCGGGAATAAATGAAAATGGAGGTTCTTTTGGAAACTGGTTTTAGTTTTTGGGAATAAATTTAATTTCCAGAGTGAATAAAAGATTTGTTCTACTACAGAGTAAATAGTATAGTAAGTTAATGGATCCTGTTGCTGTAAATTATTGATTAGGAAGTGTTAGAGAGTTCACAGATGATATAAGAAGTCAATAAAGTACTTTTTGGAAGGTTCGACGGGATACTGATTAGCCCTCGGTCAAAGATGTATTAAGAGACTGATGTGGAGATCCTTCCTTCCTTCCTACAGCAGTTCAAGTGTGGGTGTATGTACATACTGTATGGTTTTGTCAGTCACGGAAGTGGGAGGTAGTTGCTGTCGGTGGTTCGAATCTGCCAGGTGACTAATTACATTCCAGTCACTATTATATATATCTATATATATATATATATATATATATTATATATAGTATATATATAGTATATATTTATATAATATAATAAAGGAATAAGAAGACGAAGAAGGAGATAAACAAAACAAAGTTTGTCTTGCTAACGTAAAGGACGTTGAGTCGAAGGATCTTGCAGGAACTCCGTTGTTTATCTTTCCTCTGTGGCTTATACCTTTATTTATGGGATTTATCACGTTCCAAACTGTCGTGATTCTCAATATATACTATATCATCCATATAGATATATAATATATATATATATATATATATCATATACTACCTATATATATACATACATACATACATACAGAAGGCGACTGGGAGGCAGAGAAACATATTCCCCTCGTTGTGACACCAGACTACCACGAGTAGTATCCTCCAGTTATCTCGTTTCCTCAGTCCTCCTCCTCCTCCTCCTCCTCCTCCTCCTCGAGGCCTTCCGCTTTATTAAAGAGGCGAGGCTGGGGCTGTTAGTGTCCCTTTGGAGACGAGAGCGAGGGTCAAGATGCCTTTCTTTAAGGTTCTGGAGGCGGCGTGTGGTGTCTGCCTGGCTCCTTGAGTAGTGCCAGCTGAGAGAGAGAGAGAGAGAGAGAGAGAGAGAGAGAGAGAGAGAGAGAGAGAGAGAGAGCGGAGTAATAACGGCGCGAGGATGGCATTTGTGTGTTTGTATACAAGAGGGAAAGAGAAAAATTATAACAGAGCGAGACTTCTGATTTTGTTTCTATGTTCGTTTATGTTTGTGTGTGAGAGAGAGAGAGAGAGAAATGCGAAACAATAACAGAGTGAGATTTTTCTGTGTTATCGTATGAGAAAGGGAGAGAGTGAGAAGGCGTAATAATAACAGAGTGAGAATGCTACTTGTGAGAGAGAGAGAGAGAGAGAGAGAGAGAGAGAGAGAGAGAGAGCACAAAATAACAGGCTAACATTTGTAAGTTTATGATGGTGTGCAAGAGAAAGGTGGGGAACGTAATAATAACAGAATGGGACCAGCACTTTTGTGTCCTTGTTCGCGTGAGAGAGAGAGAGAGAGAGAGAGAGAGAGAGAGAGAGAGAGAGAGAGAGAGAGACTTGAGACAGAAGGAAAGGTCAGAAAGGGAGGTCGAGTGTGTCCATTTACATCCTGCCTAACAAAACATATTTTTACTTATTGTTATTTTATAAGTCTTTAAAATTCATATATATTATTTTCGTGTGCATTAAGTTTTATCGTTATTTTTGTAGATTTGTATTGGAATGTGGTTATTATATAGTAGTACTTTTACTTTGTTTATTTTCTAACTATTGATGTTTGTGGCTCTTATGGTCTTTCGTTCCTTATTAATTATGCACGTACTGAGTAATAATAATAATTATAATTTTCTGTATAAAAGTATTCTTGTGGTAATTCATAAATTATAATAATAATAATTTTTTAAAGAATTATTATTATTATTATTATAATCATAATATTAATAATAATAATATAATTTTCAGCATAAAAACATTGGTATGGTAATTCTTGAATTATAATAATAATTTTCTTTGAATAATAATAATAATAATAATAATAATAATAATAATAATAATAGTAATGACAATAATGATTATATGATTTAGCTTTTTGCATAAAAGTATTTTTTGTATATTTTTTATTGCAATTTTCTTTGAATATTAAAAATAATAATTTTCCAGTTTTCTGCTAAGAGTTGTATTGTTGTCGCAGTTCTAATTATTAAGAATAATATTTCGTTTCTGAACTATTAAGTTAATGCATTTGGTCGAGCTCACTTGACTCCAGTGTTCTCTTAAAAGGTTCTGAGAGCGCTCGCCCTCACTTTTATGTCAGGTGATGCACTTAATGAGTTCACTTTGAAAGTAGTGGATGTTCATAACGTAATGGATAATGACGCTTACTTGTACGTGGTTCTTTTTTAGTTTGAATCTTAAATTAGGGTCTTGGGTAAGGTCACTTAATACGAAGGTGTTGTCTAGTGCATTTGAGCGGGATCTCTCTCTCTCTCTCTCTCTCTCTCTCTCTCTCTCTCTTCTCTAATATATATATATATATATATATATATATATATATATATATATATATATATATATATATAAAGGTATAAAAGGCCATTAAAACACTGTTTTGTAGCCTCAACAGTGTTTTTTAATGGGGCTTTTAATCTTGAGACTATCCTGTCAACAGAAGAATTTTTGTACATATATATATATATATATATATATATATATATATATATATATATATATATATATATATAATTTTATGTACGTATATGTATTTATACATTGTTAACTGTACAAATGTTCTTCATTAGACGTGGCTCCAGGTGGTTTTGTTTTTTAATTACGTTTTATTTATTTAATTTTTTTTTTTAATTTTCTTTT
Organism: Macrobrachium nipponense; assembly: GCF_015104395.2. Classification (NCBI taxonomy): domain Eukaryota; kingdom Metazoa; phylum Arthropoda; class Malacostraca; order Decapoda; family Palaemonidae; genus Macrobrachium; species Macrobrachium nipponense. The sequence continues at coordinate 10,958,698 of NC_061110.1, read as the reverse complement.
TGTTTCCTTAAGGTGATGGTCACCCATCCAAACTCTTACCAGGCATAACTTTGTCCCAGGGAGAGTGTATGGCATATCTAAAAGGTAAAAGTTAAATAATAATAATAATAATAGTAATTAATGATAATGATAGTAAAATGAATGAGATGAGGAGTTGAGTATTTTGCCAGTTAGTTTTATCCATCTTTTTATGTTTTATTTATTCATTTTTACATTCTTGGAAATTCTTACAGTCTCGTAGCAAGGAGACGCACTAGTACACTTGTAAGAATACCAAGTGTGGGGGCCGGGGTGAAAGAGACTTGGAGTTTTTATTTTCCTGTTATCATTTTCTTAAAATTTATGTTAAAACAAGACTTTTATTTTTTTTCCTAGTGTGTGAATCTTGGTACGTTGTTGGAAGTAGGCTTAAATTCTTCAGTCTTTATAAGGAGGAGTACTGTCATCGTTTGTTTGTATGAAAGTAGACTTGTGAACGTGTTTATTTATTTGTAATTATTCAACTAATTTTTTTCTGTTATGTTAAAAAATATTCTTTTCCGTAGAGTGTTGGGGTGTTTAATAGTGTACTAGGAACGTTTAAAAGCATATATATATGTATATATATATATATATATATATATGTGTGTGTGTGTGTGTGTGTGTGATATATATATATATATATATATATACACACATACATACATACATATATACATAACCCTGCTCGCTGCTGGCCCCTATCTTCCAACCATATAATTGCAACCCACCACAGTCGCCTGACCACCAGTTAGTGACCCGATTCGCCCCCTCGTTCAACAGAGGTATACAGCTATAGAGCGGGTTTTCGGAAACTCGCTGTCCACGGAAGTGACAGAATTGACGTGACAACGTTTGGTTTTGCAAATTACTCGATGTTAGACTCCGAAGGCAACAAAACCTGTTGCCCGGACCGGGCAGCTCGAGGGGCGGTTTGCCTGGTAAAATGGTATACGGCTGGAGAAATTGCGCATATAGCCCGCTGGAAAACCTTTCTCTCTCTCTCTCTCTCTCTCTCAAGGCAATAGTATTCGAACGACACTTGGATTCGAGTTGCTGTCTCATTCGTTTGTTCGTCGAGGGGGTAAGTGGGGTGGGTTGGATGGGAAAATGTTTTTCCGATTTATGTTGAATTATTAGTTTAGTTTTGATTTATTCTTGTTTCGTCGGTTTGCTTATATGATATATATATATATATATATATATATATATATGATATATATATATGATCAGTTATATACGTTATTTTATGCTTCATTTTCATATACCCTAATGTCCCAATATTTCACTTCTAAGCTGTTAATAGTAATACACACTAATTGTGTGTGTATTACATATATATATATATATATATATATATATATATATATATATATATCATATTATATATATATAACTATATATATAATATCTTATACCAAAGTATTTCAGTTCATGTTTTTATTCATGTTCCAAGGATACATTTATAGTTAATGGCCATATTAGCATCTGTATAAATTTACGTATAAATTGAGTAATAATAATAATGAAAATAATAATAGCGTACAATAATTTTGGATATAATCTTTAAATGTAAGCTCGACGTTCTTTTAGTCCTTCCATAATTATGTTTTAATGTAGTGTTTTACTATTTTTATTTTTTAGGAATTACGTATGATACGAACATTCAGTTTAATTTTTTAACTATTATTGATGTTGTGTGATGTGGCTGTTTCTTTTGTTTCAATATAACATTTCTGTCCGCGAAATAATGGCTGCTCTTATTATTATTATTATTATTATTATTATTATTATTATTATGATTATTAATATTATTATTATTATTTATTTATTTATTTATTTGTTTATTTCCTCGGGAGTGGGAAAATTATTTGTTATTATTTATTAAAAACATGCTTCAATACATTGTAAATATGTAAACGTATATATGCGGAGAGAGAGAGAGAGAGAGAGAGAGAGAGAGAGAGAGAGAGTGGGAAACATTGTTTGTCGCTCACAGATACCTTTATGTTTTTTAAAATAAAAACAAAATCATATGTATATATTTATTGGGTTTGTTGGAATATTTTTTTTATTGTTATCATCATCATTATCTCACTTCAGATATGTCAACACGTCTTCTTAGAGATATTCGTAATGGTTCGTTTCTTTTTCATTCATAAAAACCAGACTATTATATTCCTGTGAATTTGATTTATTTTCTATGTGATTTGTGGTTCTTTGGCGAGTTCAGCTCCAGGTTTACGGTTTACATTTTTTTCTTATGAATTTATGAAGCTGTAAACCACGAATTTGTGTATATATATAATATGCAGTTACAGTTACCAGTTTAGTGCATCTGTGAATAAACTTAAAAAGAATTATTCACTCAGTTCGTTAAATATCCGAGAACATAAAAAAAAAAAACTAAAAAAAAATTGTACTCAATTCGTTAAATATCCAAGAACTGAAAAAAAAATGTACTCAATTCGTTAAATATCCGAGAAAAAAAATGTACTCAGTTCGTTCAATATCCGAGAAAAAAAAAAAAAAATATGTACTCAATTCGTTCAGTATCCGAGATTTGAAAAAAAAAAAAAATTACTCAATTCGTTCAGTATCTGAGAAAAAAAGAAAAACTAAAAAAATTTACTTAATTCGTTCAATATCCGAGAACTGCAAAAAAAAAAAAAGAAAAAAAATACTGCAGTATCAAATATTTCGTTCAATTTGGTTAAAAAAAAAAAAATTAAAACACTAGTATTACACATTCCATTGACGTCCCGAGAAGCGTCTTCCGTAAATTACAAACCATCCAAGTTATTGATAACTATGAAGATGTCCTGAAAACGCACCGTAATTCAGATATTTTGATGAATAGTCCCTGGACTACCGGGCGTGTAATTGTTTGATAGCCGCGTAATGAACCGAATAAATACTTGTAATTACCGGCAATTTCGGAGATAATGGGTTTTCGAAATTGTCGCTCTGAAGTTATGTTAATGCGATATAGTTATTAAGCTCCCCAATCGACAAGTTAGGGAGGGGAGGGGAGGGGAGGGGGGTGGGGGCTAGTTTTTCATCACTGTTTGCTTGTCTGTCTGTCTGTCAGTCAGTAGCCAGACAGTAGTCTGTGTGTCTGTTATTGTGGTGGTTTTATCCATAATGCTGAGGAATATATACTATTATTAACACCTAAATTGTTTGCAGGTTTATAAGGAACACGAAAACAATGACTAATAATAAAATAATAATAATAATAATAATATCCGCAATTGTATAAGTTGCTATGGGAAAGGTTTTGTTTTTGGCATTTCAATATAGTTCATCTACTTTATCATTGTTGATATATATTACCGAACAGTTTATCACGATATTTTGAATTTCTTATTAGTTTATAGTAATAATAATAATAATAATAATAATAATAATAATGAAATACAAGTATTACAATTATTATTATTATTATCATTGCCCAAATAGTTCATAGTTTTATAAAGAATACGAATAAATTAATAGCTAATAATAATAATAATGACGTTAGAATAACATTTTATTTTTGTTATATTAATAATATTATTATTGTGATTCACAGTTTTATAAAGAAAGTGAAAAAATTAATTGCTGATAATAATAATGACATTAGAATGAGATATTATTATTATTAACTATTATTATTATGATTCACAGTTTTATAAAGAAAACGAAAAAAAAAGGATTAATATTAATAATAATAATAATAATAATAATAATAATAATAATAATAGACATTAGAATAAGATTTTATTATTATTATTATTATTATTATTATTATTATTATTATTATTATTATTATTATTCACAGATTTATAGATAACACAGAATATTTTTGTGCTAATAACAGTCATAATAACAATAAAATCTGATTTCTCCTTCAGATAAGAGAGTCCCATCCGAACCAAGGGGAGTGGGCACTTTAAGAATTAGATACGGTACTTGGCTTCTTAACTTGGGACATCCAGTCGAGAGACGCCTAAAAGGCCGCCCATTACCAGGTGGAGCGGTTGAGGGGGGGGAGGGGGGGGGGGGGGCTGACAGGGATTTTGGGGGTGAGGGAGGGTTGAAGGGGAGATGTTAATACTAGGTGGGCGGGCCCCGGTTTAGGGTGGAGGAAGACTGTTAACGATAGGAAAACAGGAACTGAGGGGAAATTGTCTGTGTCTATTGATGTTTGGTAGGTATTTTTCATCTCTTCTCTCTCTGCTCATCTTCTAAACAATAACTTTTTTTTTTTTTTTTTTTTTTTTTTTTACTTTTTTTTTTTTTTTTTTTTTTTTTTTTTCCATCTGTCCATCCGCCTGTGGTGTTTTCGCATGGTAACACTGCGTCCCAGGCTTTTAATAGTTACGCTGTGTAAGTTTAATGTAAATAAAAGGATATCTGGGTGTTCATTTGCAACTGAAAAGTGTTTTAATAATTTACTGTATGCGAATTACACTGTTAATATGCGAAATAGGATATTATTATAAATGTTGAATGTAAGCTGAATCTAACTGTCTAAAGCCCTGGACGCAGTGTTACCATACGCAAACACCACAGGCGGGTGGACAGGTGGAAAAAACCGAGTATAGTTATCGAATTTCTTGATCTCACCACATCGAAAATTTACTATTCTAATTGCCAAGTATGGTCAAGTTATTGTAATCGCCCAGTAAGGACAAAGTTATTGTAATCGCCCAGTAAGGACAAAGTTATTGTAATCGCCCAGTAAGGACAAAGTTATTGTAATCGCCCAGTAAGGACAAAGTTATTGTAATCGCCAAGTGAGGACAAAGTTATTGTAATCGCCACATTAAATCTTAAGTAGTATGTACGAAATCAGAGGGCTTAGTTCTGAACCTACCTATACATATTCATTAGTAACATAAACCTCTTGTGTTTTTCGTTCTGTTTTTTTCGTCTTTAATTCTGTGGACAATTTTTTAAAGATTTGTGTAATGTTTTTACTTGGTATTCGATTTCCTCGGACATTATGGAAACATCGAAGCTTTCTCCCTTGGTTGGTGAAGTTCGAATCTACGCCCTAGTCCACGGTGGTATGAGGGATGAGAATATAATATATATATATATATATATATATATATATATATATAATATATATATATATATATATATATATATATATATAAGCGAATACCACAGGAAAATGATAGTCAGAAATCCAAGCGCTTTCCTCTTTACTAAGACATTGTCTTAGTAAAGTCGAAAGCGCTTGGATTTCTGACTATCATTTTCCTGTGGTATTCGCTTATTTAATGAAGTCACGTGCATCTACTGTGATTTTTTTTAGCATATATATATATATTATAATATATATATATATATATATATATAGTATATATAATATATATATAATATATACGTATATTGTCCACTGCTATTTTTATCTTCTACCGTTACGTACCTAGGAACGTTATCCCCTTCCCTTTTCAAAAAAGGAATGAAAAGAGAATGTAGAAATAATTCCCCTGTGTCTTGCATCTCCATTTTCGTTCACGGCGAACGCTCGGCTGTAATGCCCCACTGTCTGTCTGTCGTTTTAAAAGTTTACTGTTATATTTTCTTTATTTCTCTTACTTTTCCTTCCTCTCTGTGGCCTCCCTTCGTACGATAACCGAACTTTTCTATTATATTTCTCTGTCTTCCTCTTCTTTCTTACTTACTTACTTACTTACTTACTTAGGACGGTCCCTTCGCAAATTACTGAGGTTAACTTAAGTAGAAGAAAGTTTAAAACTTTAATGTTATTTCCCTTAATTATCCTTCTCAATCCCCGTCGCTCCTTACGGTAACCAAACCGTACTGTTATTCTCCTCTCTTTCCTCCTCCTCCTCCTCCTCCTCTTCATCTTCTTCTTCATTTTACAGTGGACGCTCCTTCGCAAATATCCTTACGGTCCAGGGAAGGAGAAGAAAGAATTCCAGTCGGCGGGCATTATTTTGTTGCCTGGGAACTTTATTCAGGCGGCCTCTCGTGCCTGGCCACGCCAAATGTCAGGTCATTGTTCAGGTCATTGTTGCGGCGAGTGAAATTATAGTAAGGGCAGGAAAATGGATGGTAATTCACTTGTTGTGGAGAGAGAGAGAGACGTTTTTTTTTTTTTTTTTTTTTTTTTTTTTTTTTAAATGTGTGGATATTAATACCAATTTGTACCCAGGTTGTGGTAGAGGGCTTACGCAGATTTTTATTATATGAGCACTCGTGTGTGTGTTCTGTGTAATTATGTATGTATGTATGTGTGTGTGTGTATATATATATATATATATATATATATATATATATATATATATATATTGTTATCTTAATCTCTTGATTTATGTACTTACTCTTCGTATTGAAAGTTGAATTCAAGTAATAATGATCATAAAATTATTATTATTATTATTATTACGTGCATACAAACCCCAAGTACCCTCGGTTGTATGTCCGTGTACGTAAGAACGTATAAATATATTAATACCAGCCCCCCCCCCCCCCCCCGCCCCACACCATTTCCACGCATTCACCAGCCTTCCACCCCCCACACATATATACAAACACACAAACAAACCACTCACGAAAAGAAACCGCCCCCCCCCCCCCCCCTCGTTATTTATAGAATGTAGTGGACTGTTCTCCTTTGTTGGAAGGCACGAAATCTGGCTGCCCTTTCGACGGTGGAGCGGCTGGTCCTCCTCCTCGTCTTCTTGTTTGCTTTTTAGGAGGAGGAAGGGTAGGACTCTCTTCTTCTTCTTCTTCTTCTTCGTCTTCTTCTTGTCTGCTTGTTAGGAAGAGGGAAGGGGTAGGATTTTCTCCTCTTCTTGTTTTTCTTCTTTTTCTTCTTCTATGTCTTCTTCCTTCCTCGTGTATTGCTGGAGAAAAATTGCTGCTGGTCCTCTGTGTGTGTGTGTGTGTGTGTGTCTGCGTGTTTGTGTGTTTCATAGCGAGGTATTCACCATTGTTCTCGTGGGATTTATATATAGATAAATGTTTTTTTGTGTTTTGGCTGGGGAATCCGATTTCTTAATTTTTTTTTTTTTTTTTGCATGTTTTTTTATTTTGTTGGGATGTTTCCCCCATGTATGTCTGGAAATATGTACGTATATGTGTGTATATATATATATATATATATATATATATATATATATATATATGATTATTATAATACTTAGCACGTGATTCAATAATCTCATACACACCCACACACACACACACTTACATATATATATATATATATATAATATAATATATATATATATATATATATATATATATATATAGTCTACTGGTCACTTTTTAACCAGATACGTATGTAATTGTAATTACTACAATGCCCTCTTACCTTCGAGGTTCTAGAGATACACGCTTACATATAAGTATAAACGGAAAAAACAAGTCCATAAAAACCATAAATGACCGCATAAATAAAACAGAACGAGGATGGAAGAGCTTTATACACCGGGCAATATCTCCTCCCCTTAGGAACAATAATGGTTTCGTTAGTACACGAGAGTACTATATATACGGGCAGTGTCTATATGACAGGCAATTAAGGGATGTTGTATAGAGGTCTTTAGGCTCCTGCTAAGCCCTGAGAGGGCAAGGGCTAGTCGTCATCTTTAAAAGGGGAACCTAAAACGGTGTAGGATCTATTTCATCTACGTGTTCTTTTGGCCCTTGGGACAGATTTGGGGCGTTTTTTTGTTTGTTTAATGAAAGCTGCTTCTATAGGATCCGACCTTTGACCTCTAAAGCCATAGGCATCTGTATACACAACAGTGTGACCTTGCTTCTGTAGGACCTGACATTTGACCTGTGAATGTTACCTCTGATAAGATGGGTGTTTGTATAAACAGTAATGTGACCCTGCTTCTGTAGGACCTGACAAATGCCCTCTGAAAAGATGGGTATTTGTCTAAACAGCAGTGTGACCCTGCTTCTAAAGGACCTGACAAATGCCCTCTGAAAAGATGGGTATTTGTGTAAACAGAAGCGTGACCCTGCTTCTAAAGGACCTGACAAATGCCCTCTGAAAAGATGAGTATTTGTATAAACAGAAGCGTGACCCTGCTTCTGTAGGACCTAACAAATGCCCTCTGAAAAGATGGGTATTTGTATAAACAGCAGTGTGACCCTGCTTCTGTAGGACCTGAAAAAATTGACCTCTGAAAAGATGGGTATTTGTCAAAACAGCAGTGTGAACCTGCTTCTGTAGGACCTGACAAAATTGACCTCTGAAAAGATGGGTATTTGTCTAAACAGTAGTGTGACCCTGCTTCTGTAGGACCTGACAAAATTGACCTCTGAAAAGACGGGTATTTGTCTAAACAAAAGTGTGACCCTGGAGACAGCACCGTGGTGTTTGTTTGTTTTATTAATATTATTTTTACGTAAATGTAGGCTGTCAAGCCAATCACTGGGACACTTTTCGTCATTCAGCGCTTGAGACTTTAAATAAGGAGTTGGAGGAGTTGGATGGCAAGATAAAAGAGACCCAGAAAATCAAGGAGATGAAGTTAAATTCGGAGAGGAGTTGGACAGCCCCTCCCTCACTTCGAATGTCTTTGGTCACTACGTTTACCAAAGTTCTAACGAGTAATGTAATGAGGGAGGAGGGAGAAAGCAGGAGTACTCCGTAATAGTAGTAGTTAAGGAAGAAGTTAGTTATAAGTAGTGGCAGTAGGTGAGGAGAAGGGCAAAAAGGAGGATTACTAGTAGGAGGAGTAGTTAGTAGTGGCAGTAGTAGGAGGAGGGAGTACTACTAGTAGTAGTAGGAAGAGGAGTAGTTAGTAATGGCAGTAGTAGGAGGAGGATTACTAGTAGGAGTAGTAGTTTGTAGCGGTAGTAGTAGGAGGAGAAGGAAGGAATACTAGTAATAGTAGTAGTAGTAGGAGGAGGAGGAGGAGGAGTAATATCAATAATAGTAGGAGGAGGATGAAGATGAGGCGGAGTACTAGTAGGAGGAGGAGGAGGATTACTAGTAATAGTAGTAGTAGGAAGAGAAGGAGTAATAGAAATAATAGTAGGAGGAGGATGAGGAGGCGGAGTAGTACTGGTAGTAATAGTAGAAGGAGGAGGAGGAGTAGTAGTAGTAGTGGCAATAGCAAGAGGAGTAATGGGAACATAAATAGTAGGAGTAGGAGCATAAAGACGACGACGAAGAAGAAGAAGATTGCGTCGCCGTTGTGCTAGGGGGTTGGGGGGGGGTGGG